>NC_064854.1:26606716-26826716 GCF_024139225.1 Suncus etruscus | reverse complement strand
TGGGAAACCATATGAGACGCTGGGGAATCAAACAAACCGTGGCCTGTCCTAGGCTAGAGCATGCAAGGCAGACAGACGCCTTACCACTTGTGTCACCGTTCCAGCCCCTGTCCTCTCCCATTTTTCAAATTGAGTTATTTATTGACTTTTCTGTTATTGAGCTTTGTGAGCATTTTACATAACTTGAATAGTGCCCTTTATCTGGAGTATGGCATAAAAATATTTTCTCATATTTAGAGGTTATCTTTTTATTTTAGCCTGAGCTTCTTATGCAAAAATAAAATATTTTATATAGTTCCTTTTAATTTTGGTTTGTGTGGTTTTTACTTCTTTTGCTAATGAAGTCAATGTCTGGGTTTTGGACTTTTTTGCCAATGAAGTCCAATACCTTTGAGGCCCATATTCTAGAGACTTCCACCAGAATCTAATTTCAAGGACTTTATTCCATTTGTAGTCACATCTTTAAAATATATTTGGCATTTTATAGTTTTAATATGTGATCAATATATGGCTATTCCTGGAATATCTTTACATTCATCCTTAAGGTCTTTAAGATGTCAATCTTTAAATTAGATGAGAGTCAATTAATTTGAGAAGATAAAATTACTTCAATATTGAACTTTAATACCTCTAAGAGAAATTAAACCATCTTGACAAATGATTGCACCATTTATAATGCATAGGTAATGAGGAATGGGAGCTCAGTAAACATTAGATAACTAAGTAAAAAAAATAGTAAAATGAAAGCTACTATCCTTGAAATCAGCTTATTAGTCAAATAGGCATTCTTTATAATATACATTCTTTTTCCCAAATTCTTTGAAATACAGAGCTGCATAGTACAACAGGTAGGGTGCTTGCCTTGAACACAGCTGTCCTTTTTTCCATCCCCAGTACTCCACATGGTCCCCTGAGCTTGCCAGAAGTAAGCCTTGAGCACTGCCAGGTGTGACTCCCAACTCCTCAAAGAATAAACCAAAAACACTCCAACACTCCGTGCTCTTGAAATCCAACCTGCAGGTTCCACTCAGAGAACATCCATATCTCAAATGTCTAGTATCAAATATGGTTGAGAATGTAGTGGTACCCTAAAGTTGGCCAGGAAAACAGTCATAGTTGACTATTACTTTTCTGTCTAGGTTTCTTGTGTGTACCTCCAATGTGCTATCTCACTTTCATTCCACTTTTCTGACGGTCCTATTAGCTAGAACCAACTCACTCTGGTGGGACCTACTGTCTGATCCAAAGCCTTTCACGTGCTTTTACACTTTGTTCTCAGAGTGTAGCCCAGTCCAAGCTCAGCCACCTTTTCCTAGCTTACACCATCAGAGCAACTGGCCAACAGACTCTGTGGGCTGTACAATTATGCTGTAAGCCATGCTAAGCACAAATCTGCTTTGATTCTCTTTACAACTGGGAGTCCAGCTTGTTGATGTGCCCAGGATTCCACGGAAAGCTGTATAGAAAAATGAAGACAATAACTTCCCATGCAGAGAGGTGGAGGGAGAAGTCAAAACTATGTAGCTGACCTTTCCAAAGAAAATTAGTCATAATCTCCTTGCAAAATTCTCTTTAATGCTTAAGCCTTTATATCTAAGTGGCAATGGCTTTGGCATGGATCACAAATAATTCCTGCATCCCCACTGTAAGTGGGGTGGGAATATCTTCTTTTTTTGGGGGGGGGCCACACCCGGTGACACTCAGGGGTTACTCCTGGCTATGCGCTCAGAAGTCGCTCCTGGCTTGGGGGACCATATGGGACGCCGGGGGATCGAACCTCGGTCCATCCTAGGCTAGCGCAGGCAAGGCAGGCACCTTACCTCTAGCGCCACCGCCCGGCCCCCAGAATATCTTATTTCTGACTCACACTCACATTCTAATTTCCTCTCTGTAGTCCCTTCAGTTGACATACAGGTCAGAAGCATCTAGCATTTTGTTCTACTTGCCTCATTTTGTCCAATCCTACACTGGGTACTAAAATAAAGACAGAAAAGCTGATAGAAGTTATCTTGTCTGGGAAGCTAGACATAAGATTCAGGTCTTTCTGACTGAGCTGTGTGCACTTGGCTGCCAGACCCAAGTGTCTTAGTTTCCACTCAATGCAAATTGTTTTGAAGTCAAATAAAATTAAATTGTTTGGGTTTATTTTGAATTATACAAAATGAAAAGAAATACAGCTTCAAAGGAGAGGCAAGCTGTTTAGTCTTTATGTGATTTTCTTTGTTCCAATGCATTCTTATAAATTATATTTGCAGGCTGCAAGATTTAGGAACTTGATGGAACAAATGCTATTACAAAAATGAGCTAAGAATGGTCTTGGTGTATCAACTCCCTCAATTGTTTATTTCTTTACTATAGACTGAAACTGCTAGTTCAAAACCACAGTGGTGCCAAATCCAATTTTTCACAGATCCAGTTATTTTTAAAAGTCATGCAAATAAGCAGAGTCCTTGCCATTTAGGATCTGTCAGCTTTGCATATCACAAGAAACTGTCCTCTAATGAGCTGCTGTCACTAGTTAGAGTTTCTTGTTTACAAGGCCCTAAGTTGCCATTACTGAACCTATGGAGAGTTCTCAGACCCAGAAACTCTGCCACCCTACTGATCACCATCACTTAGATCCATAAGCTCAGTTTTTCTCTGTGTCTCTCTGTCTCTGCCTTTCTCTCTCTCTCTCTCTCTCTCTCTCTCTCTCTCTCTCTCTCTCTCTCTCTCTCTCTCTCATTCTTTCTCTCTCTCACACACATAATGTGAATTTTATTTTCACGTCATTGTCTACTGTTTGCTGTGCTTGAATTATTTCTTCTGGTGCCTACATCCACAGTGCAGTAATGCCAACCATCCAGGATATACTTGGCAAATGTTTTTTGAATCTAAGAGAGTAATAGAATAAATATCATAAAAATTGCTGCCATACTGCTGTTCTTTTATTTAAATAGCATGCGTTCACTTGCAGTTTACCTGTGGGTTAAATGTTTGGACATAGAAACAGGGAGAGGTGGAAGGAGTTGAAAGAGAATAATAGGAATCCTATGGCCTTCATTTGGTTATCAGGTCCTTGTAAAAACTTGAGGCCCCTATTTCCAGATATAAATGGATGTTTCTGTTTGCTTCTCCTGTTTCCCAAGGTCTCACTAAAATAGCAGGAATTTTTCTTTTTAAAGAAATGATAATAGAACAGAACAATAAGGGAAGTTATCTTAGAGCAGGAAGTTTGAGGAAATTCTAAATAAGGAAGCATGAATAAAAATAAAATGGACTAAAATATTGCAAACAAACCTTTCCAAGACATCTCTATAGAGTCTGACTTTGCAACAAACAGAAAGAGTAGAAAACAAAAGGGTTAGATTCCTGCCCCTGAAAAAGCAAAGGAACTAGAATAACAAAGAGAATCTTCAAGTGTAGTGATGTAAGACTAACCAGATGCTGGTACTTCTCAGATATCAATACTTATCAATTCACAGTGATTACAAGAGTGGAGTAATAATGTACAAATATTGAACTAGATACACAGAATACAACTGAGATCCAGCAACAGGCAGGTGTGTGTGTGAGTTTTGTTAAAAAAAAAAAAAAAGAAGAAGAATCAATGAGTTGATGAAGTGCATCATCCTCATTTATCTTCTCTATCAGCTTTCTACAGTCCAATTAGAGTGTAGAATTTCGATTTGGTTTTATTTTTGGGGGGTTCACATACACACAATTTGAAAAATCTTTCACCGTGGCTCAAAATGACTTCAATAGAATCATCTGCAATGCTCCCTCTACATGCTGTACCTCATGAGTCATTTGACATGGGTTTAATAACTGTTACTTTGGGGTCTTTCTCCACCAAAAAATGGAATCAGGTACAAACTTAGTTGACTCTGATGCTACGTAGGTAGGGTAAATGTAAGGCAGAATTTAGAATAACATGGAGTCAGCTAAAAAAAAGTATAGTCACTTACCTTTTTCTTCCATGTATCTTATGGTTTTAGGACTAACATCCAAGTCTTTAATCCATTTGCAGTGGGAGGACACAGCTAGTTGTGTTCAGGGCTTACTTATAGCTCTGTGCTCAGGAAATACACTTGGGGAACCATATATGGTGTTGGGGATTAAACCAGGGTCAGGTACAAGGCAAGCACTGTAACTTCTGTCCTGTCTCACTGGTCCATTTAATCCATTTTGAGTTAACTTTTGTGTATGGTATAAGACATGGATTCAATTTCATGGAAGAATACTCTTTGATATTGGCTTTAGTGATATGTTCAGGGATTCAACTCCAATGGCAAAGGAAATGAAAACATATAAAATTACATTTTAAAAAAAGCTTTATACAGCAAAAGAAACCATCATTGAAACAATAGGCATCCTTCTAAATGCGGCAAATATTCACATGCCATACATTGTAAAACTTCAGAACTATTGCAAACTAGTTTAACTTCAATTTAAATAAGCCCCATATCTATGATATGACCTATATCAAAAATGACCAGATAAAGGCCAGAGCAATACAGTATAGCAATATAATACAATATAGTACAGTAGGTAGTTAGGGCACTTGCCTTGCATGTGGTCCTCCTGGGCTCAATTCCTGGCATACCATATGCCCTCCCAAGCACTGCCAGAATGATTCTTAAGTATGAACCAGGAGTAACCCCTGAGAATTTTTAGGTATCTTTCCCTCACATCCCACAAAAAAAAAGCCCATATATACATCTTTTAGAGAAAAAATGAACATTGTTGGTAGAAATTTAACTAATCTAGCCTCTTCATAAAATGATGTGGAAGTTTCTCAAAATATTAAAAATGGAATTACCATATGATCTAGCTAATCCACTGTTGGTTGTTTCTTCAAGAACACACACATGCCCACTTCAGTTACATGCACATTGATGGTCACTGTAGTGCTATTGAAACCACTGTCCAATAAATGGATAAAGAAAATGCAGTATATGTACATGATAGATTATTACTCGGTTATTAATGAAATAAAATCTTGCCTTGTGCAATAGCATGGATGAATCAGAAGGGTGTTATGCTAAGTAAAGGCAGTCAAAAGGAGAAAGAAAAATACTGAATGATCTCACTCATAGGTGGAATATAGGAAAACAAAGACAAGGCCTTTGAAAACATGCCCTTGGATTCTGGTAGGAGGCCTGAGATTACCAGAAAGAAAGAGAATTAAAAAGGAGAAAGGATACAATAGACTAGTACAGGGACATTGGCACTTTGGTTGTGGGTGAAGTGTAGTACAAGATTTTGGAAAAGTGTAAAATTCTACCTCTATAGCATATTGTCTTATATTGATTTATAATCACTGTTACCTCAAAGAAGAAAAGTGCATTCACTTCATACATATTACATTGCTTAAAAGAACAACAGGCTGGGGCCGGAGAGATAGCATAGCAGTAGGGCATTTGTTTTGCATGCAGCCGACCCAGGATGGACTGTGGTTCGAATCCCAGCATCCCATATGTTCCCCCAAGCCTGCCAGAAGCGAATTCTGAGCACAGAGCCAGGAGTAACCCCAGGAGTGCACCAGAAGTAGCCAAAAAACAAACAAAAAGAACAATAGGCTGGTAAAAACCAAGAACAGTCATAGGCTGTTGGATGGTGAGAGGGTCAAATTCCATTTCTCTACAGGATTAAAGAGTTTATTGCCTCTAGTTTTAGATGGTAGATGAGCTAATTATTAGTTTATTATAATCAATTGGTTATCCAAACACATCAACTACCATTGTAAGAGATGAATTTCCTATTCATAAGGGAATGATTAATTTAAGTCATTGCAATTGCAATACCCTTAGTAATTTAATGAAAAATAAAAATGCAACAAGGAAAAAGAAGAAGAGAGATAATGGAAGTGAGGAAACTGCATATATAAAAGGCAATTAGTTTAAAAAGAGAAGCATCAATACAGGTAGAAACCCAACTGGTCCCGGAGAGATAGCACAGTGAGAGATAGCACAGTGGCATTTGCCTTGCAAGCAGCCGATCCAGGACCAAAGGTGGTTGGTTCGAATCCCGGTGTCCCATATGGTCCCCCGTGCCTGCCAGGAGCTATTTCTGAGCAGACAGCCAGGAGTAACCCCTGAGCACCACCGGTGTGGCCCAAAACCCAAAAAAAAAAAGAAACCCAACTGGTCCTAATCAAAGCTTCCTTTGTCTCTTGCAAGGAAGAATAGTAACAGAGGGCTAAAGAGAACTCAATAGGCTGAGCATATGCTTTGCATGTAGGATACCAGAATTAGATATTTAGCACTGCACTGTCCCCAGGAGGGAATCCTGAGCACTGAACTGGGAGTAACCCCTGAGCACAAAAGGATGTGATCACTACCCAAAAGAAGAATTTATGATAGGCTTTATTTTGATAGAAAAATACGGAGAATAGTAAGCTATTAGAAGGACCCAAATGTTTGTTTAGCTTCCCTGGTCTCCCCGGAGTCCAGCTCACTGTGGATTTTAGCATGAGAGCATTAAGTCCCTGGCGCTGGTCACTGTTTGCATCACATGGAGGGAAGCCCAGATTAGGGTCTAAACTGACGAACATTTTGTTAACTTATTTAGAAACATTAATTAAAACAAAGTGATTTAAACTTGTTGAGCTAGTGGGGTGAGGATGAGTTAAACTGCATCTCTGCTATTTTAGGGACCTACTGGACAGAGGAATTGAGGATGTCTGCTCAGGTTGAAACATCCAATATGTTGAATTTCCTCTAGCCCCATTTAAACTTATTGATGGAATTAGCAAATTTTAATAAAAATTATCTAGTAACAAATATACAGCTTCTTTCATGTGATAACTTTAGTTTTGTTGTTGTTTTGGGTCATACCTTGCAGTACTCTGGGACAATTGCCAGCTCTGTGTTTGGGAGTTTTTCCTAGTGGTATTTTTTTTTGAAGGTCACACCATGCTGGAGATTGAATCTGGGACTCCTGAATGCAAATCATGTGCTCAACCTATTGAGCTATCATATAGTAATTTTAAACTACAAACCCAAATTTGATGTTGAGTCTTACTCTTTAATCTCTAATGGTTGTTTTCTTAAATGTGATACTTTATGTAAAGTTTATTTCTTGTAAAATTTATTTTAAAGTATAATTTGCTTTCACTATGAGTCAAGCTAATTATATACATCAATTAATTCTATTTACTTAACAACTATCCCAGGAATCATATGTTCCATGTAATATTTATATTTAATGTGCCAACATGTGGTGCTTGTGCTCTAGGGTAATAGTATAGAAGTTACAGACTTAAAACTCAAATCAAAGGAGATTTGGAGCTCAAATTCTTGAGTCCCTTTCTTTTTCATTCCAAGACTTCTCAGAAAATTAGTCATTATTGTTGGAACCTGGAGGAGGGCCTAATTATATCTGATGCTTTGTCTTCTGGGGCATAAATTACCATTCAGAGCATCAGTGCTCCAAGATAAGACTAAATGTTGCCAAGGATGCTTGTTTCGATGCTGGGCAAGGGATTAAGACAATAGATCTCCCTGTACCTAGGGTGAGGGATGCCAGCAATTAAATAGAGCCTCTCTTCTCCCACTGCCTATAAATCTCAGTTCTCTACTTATTGAGAAATGTTATACTGATTACTGTGATGGAGAACATGAATCAGCCAACAAGATCACAAACCATTTATCATTTGAAGTAGGTATGCTACCAAATGCTCAAAGCAGTTGGTGACTAAGAATACAGACTTCACTGGTGAGTAAAATAAAAGTTAAAACCATGGAAAGTGGCTAAAGGACATACTCTTAAAGAAAAATAGAAGATCTTGTAAAGGATGTAACTTGATTTTGTGTTTTTTGGTTTTATTTTTTTTTTTTAATTTTTTTTTTATTTAAACACCTTGATTACATACATGATTGTGTTTGGGTTTCAGTCATAAAAGGAACACCACCCATCACCAGTGCAACATTCCCATCACCCAAGTCCCAAATCACCCTCCTCCCCACCCAACCCCCGCCTGTACCCTAAACAGGCTCTACATTTCCCTCATACATTCTCAATATTAGGACAGTTCAAAATGTAGTTATTTCTCTAACTAAACTCATCACTCTTTGTGGTGAGCTTCCTGAGGTGAGCTGGAACTTCCAGCTCTTTTCTCTTTTGTGTCTGAAAATTATTATTACAAGGGTGTCTTTCATTTTTCTTAAAACCCATAGATGAGTGAGACCATTCTGCGTTTTTCTCTCTCTCTCTGACTTATTTCACTCAGCATAATAGATTCCATGTACATCCATGTATAGGAAAATTTCATGACTTCATCTCTCCTGACAGCTGCATAATATTCCATTGTGTATATGTACCACAGTTTCTTTAGCCATTCATCTGTTGAAGGGCATCTTGGTTGTTTCCAGAGTCTTGCTATGGTAAATAGAGCTGCAATGAATATAGGTGTAAGAAAGGGGTTTTTGTATTGTATTTTTGTGTTCCTAGGGTATATTCCTAGGAGTGGTATAGCTGGATCGTATGGGAGCTCGATTTCCAGTTTTTGGAGGAATCTCCATATCGCTTTCCATAAAGGTTGAACTAGACAGCATTCCCACCAGCAGTGGATAAGAGTTCCTTTCTCTCCACATCCCCGCCAACACTGTTTATTCTCATTCTTTGTGATGTGTGCCATTCTCTGGGGTGTGAGGTGGTATCTCATCGTTGTTTTGATTTGCATCTCCCTGATGATTAGTGATGTGGAACATTTTTTCATGTGTCTTTTGGCCATGCGTATTTCTTCTTTGTCAAAGTGTCTGTTCATTTCTTCTCCCCATTTTTTGATGGGGTTAGATGTTTTTTTCTTGTAAAGTTCTGTCAGTGCCTTGTATATTTTGGAGATTAGCCCCTTATCTGATGGGTATTGGGTGAATAGTTTCTCCCACTCAGTGGGTGGCTCTTGTATCCTGGGCACTATTTCCTTTGAGGTGCAGAAGCTTCTCAGCTTAATATATTCCCATCTGTTAATCTCTGCTTTCACTTGCTTGGAGAGTGCAGTTTCCTCCTTGAAGATGCCTGTAATGTCCTGTAGTGTTTTGCCTATGTGCTGTTCTATATATCTTATGGTTTTGGGGCTGATATCGAGGTCTTTAATCCATTTGGATTTTACCTTTGTACATGATGTTAGCTGGGGGTCTAAGTTTAATTTTTTGCAAGTGGCTATCCAATTGTGCCAACACCACTTGTTGAAGAGGCTTTCCCTGCTCCATTTAGGATTTCCTGCTCCTTTATCAAAAATTAGATGGTTGTATCTCTGGGGAACATTTTCTGAGTATTCAAGCCTATTCCACTGATCTGAGGACCTATCCTTATTCCAATACCATGCTGTTTTGATAACTGTTGCTTTGTAGTACAGTTTAAAGTTGGGAAAAGTAATTCCTCCCATATTCTTTTTCCCAATGATTGCTTTAGCTATTCGAGGGTGTTTATTGTTCCAAATGAATTTCAAAAGTGTCTGATCCACTTCTTTGAAGAATGTCATGGGTATCTTTAGAGGGATGGCATTAAATCTGTATAATGCCTTGGGGAGTATTGACATTTTGATGATGTTAATCCTGCCAATCCATGAGCAGGGTATGTGTTTCCATTTCCGTGTGTCCTCTCTTATTTCTTGGAGCAGAGTTTTATAGTTTTCTTTGTATAGGTCCTTCACATATTTAGTCAAGTTGATTCCAAGATATTTGAGTTTGTGTGGTACTATTGTGAATGGGGGTTGTTTTCTTAATGTCCATTTCTTCTTTATTACTGTTGGTGTATAGAAAGGCCATTGATTTTTGTGTGTTAATTTTGTAGCCTGCCACCTTGCTATATGAGTCTATTGTTTCTAGAAGCTTTTTGATAGAGTCTTTAGGGTTTTCTAAGTAGAGTATCATGTCATCTGCAAACAGTGAGAGCTTGACTTCTTCCTTTCCTATCTGGATTCCCTTGATATCCTTTTCTTGCCTAATCGCTATAGCAAGTACTTCCAGTGCTATGTTGAATAGGAGTGGTGAGAGAGGACAGCCTTGTCTTGTGCCAGAATTTAGAGGGAAGGCTTTCAGTTTTTCTCCATTGAGGATAATATTTGCCACTGGCTTGTGGTAGATGGCCTTCACTATATTGAGAAAGGTTCCCTCCATTCCCATCTTGCTGAGAGTTTTGATCAAGAATGGGTGTTGGACCTTATCAAATGCTTTCTCTGCATCTATTGATATGATCATGTGGTTTTTATTTTTCTTGTTATTGATGTTGTGTATTATGTTGATAGATTTACGGATGTTAAACCAGCCTTGCATTCCTGGGATGAAACCTACTTGATCGTAGTGGATGATCTTCTTAACGAGGCATTGAATCCTATTTGCCAGGATTTTGTTGAGGATCTTTGCATCTGCATTCATCAGTGATATTGGTCTGTAATTTTCTTTTTTGGTAGCGTCTCTGTCTGGTTTAGGTATCAAGGTGATGTTGGCTTCATAAAAGCTATTTGGAAGTGTTTCTGTTTGTTCAATTTCATGAAAGAGTCTTGCCAAGATTGGCAGTAGTTCCTCTTGGAAAGTTTGATAGAATTCATTAGTGAATCCATCTGGACCTGGGCTTTTGTTTTTCGGCAGACATTTGATTACTGTTTTAATTTCATCAATGGTGATGGGGGTGTTTAGATATGCTACATCCTCTTCCTTCAACCGTGGAAGATTATGAGTCCAAGAATTTATCCATTTCTTCCAGGTTCTCATTTTTAGTGGCGTAGAGTTTTTCAAAGTAGTTTCTGATTACCCTTTGAATCTCTGTCATATCAGTAGTGATCTCTCCTTTTTCATTCCTGATACGAGTTATCAAGTTTCTCTCTCTCTCTTTCTTTGTTAGGTTTGCCAGTGGTCTATCAATCTTGTTTATTTTTTCAAAGAACCAACTTCTGCTTTCGTTGATCTTTCGGATTGTTTTTTGAGTTTCCACTTCGTTGATTTCTGCTCTCAGCTTTGTTATTTCCTTCTGTCTTCCTGTTCTTGGGTCCTTTTGTTGAGCATTTTCTAGTTCTATTAGCTGTGTCATTAAGCTACTCAGGTAAGCTCCTTCTTCCTTCCTGATGTGTGCTTGCAAAGCTATAAATTTTCCTCTCAGTACTGCTTTTGCTGTGTCCCATAAGTTCTGAGAGTTTGTGTCTTTATTGTCATTTGTTTCCAGGAACCTTTTTATTTCCTCCTTGATTTCATCTCGGACCCACTGGTTATTGAGCATGAGGCTGTTTAACTTCCAGGTGTTAAAGTGTTTCTTCTGAGTCCCTTTGGAGTTCACAAATAATTTCAGAGCCTTGTGGTCAGCGAAGGTAGTCTGCAAAATTTCTATCCTCTTGATCTTATGGAGGTATGTTTTATGTGCCAGCATGTAGTCTATCCTGGAGAATGTCCCATGTACATTGGAGAAGAATGTGTATCCAGGTTTCTGGGGATGGAGTGTCCTATATATATCCACTAGGCCTCTTTCTTCCATTTCTCTCCTCAGGTCTAGTATATTCTTGTTGGGTTTCAGTCTGGTTGACCTGTCCAGTGTTGACAAAGCCGTGTTTAGGTCCCCCACAATTATTGTGTTGTTGTTGATATTATTTTTCAGATTTGTCAGCAGTTGTATTAAATATTTTGTTGGCCCCTCATTCGGTGCATATATGTTTAGGAGAGTGAATTCTTCCTGCTCTACGTACCCCTTGATTAATATAAAATGTCCGTCTTTGTCCCTTACAACCTTCCTGAGTATAAAGTTTGCATTATCTGATATTAGTATGGCCACTCCAGCTTTTTTATGGGTGTTGTTTGCTTGGATAACTTTTCTCCAGCCTTTTATTTTGAGTCTATGTTTGTTCTGACTATTCAGGTGCGTTTCTTGTAGGCAGCAGAAGGTTGGATTGAGTTTTTTGATCCATTTAGCCACTCTGTGTCTCTTAACTGGTGCATTTAGTCCATTGACGTTGAGAGAAAGAATTGTCCTGGGATTTAACGCCATCTTTATTTCAAAATTTGGTGTGTCTTTTGGGTAGTCTTGTCTTAGATTAGGTCTTTCAGTTTTTCTCTTAAGACTGGTTTTGTGTCTGTGAAGTTTCTGAGCTGTTTTTTGTCTGTGAAACCATGTATTCTTCCATCAAACCGGAAAGTGAGTTTTGCTGGGTATAGTATTCTGGGTGAAGCATTCATTTCATTCAGTCTTGTCACAATATCCCACCACTGCTTTCTGGCATTGAGCGTTTCTGGTGACAGGTCTGCTGTAAATCTCAGGGAAGCTTGCTTGAACATGATTTCCCCTTTTGATCTTGCTGTTTTCAGAATTCTGTCTCTATCTGTGGGATTTGTCATTGTGACTAGGATGTGTCTTGGGGTGGTTTTTCTGGGGTCTCTTTTGGTTGGTACTCTTCGGGCATGCAGGATTTGATCACATATATTCTTTAGCTCTGGAAGTTTCTCTTTAATGATGTTCTTGACCATTGATTCTTCCTGGAAATTTTCTTCCTGGGTCTCTGGGACTCCAATGATTCTTAAGTTGTTTCTGTTGATCTTATCATAGACTTCTATTTTCGTCTGTTCCCATTCTTTGACTAATTTTTCCATTGTCTGCTCATTTGCTTTAAGTTTTTTGTCCAATCTCTCCTGCTGTATGGAATTGTTATGTATCTCATCTTCCACAGCACCAAGTCTATTCTCAGCTTCTGATACCCTGTCCCAGAGCTTATCCATTTTGTCATTCACTTCGTTTACTGAGTTTTTCAGGCCTGTTAGTTGACATGTTATTTCAGTTTGGAGTTTTGTCATTTCTGCCTTCATATTTTCTTGGTTCTTATTAGTGTTCTGTTCAACTCGATCCATGGTTTCTTGGAGTCTGTTGAGCACCTTCCATATTGCTAGTCTAAAGTCCTTATCTGAGAGGTTGATTAGTTGTTCAGTCATTATCTGGTCCTCAGAATTGTCATCTTCATTCTCTATGTCTGATGCTGGCCTGCGCTGTTTCCCCATTGTCACATTTGTATTGTGGGTTTTTCTACGTGTTGTAGTGGTATTCATTGTCTATATGATGTAGGCAGCACACTCCTCTGGCTCCTCCCTTTCTGGATGGGCTGACTTGCCTCTAAGGGAGGGGAGTCCTCCGTGGATGAAGCCTCACACTGGGTCAAATCTTAGGCCCGAGCATGTAACAGAGAAGACAGTCCAGAGAGAAATGTTTGCTTCTGTGATATAGCGCCGTTCTTAGTGTGATTTTTCCTTCTTGTTGCAATGGAGTTCTTTCCTTAGAAAGAGTGCACGGCCGCGTAGCGAAGCGGAGCGGCCGTGCTCCTCTGAGCCTCTTTTTGCCCCACTCGCAAGAGTTTCACGCAAGAGGACAGTAGACAGACATAGACAGGTCACACTCACAGTCTTTCACAGCTGAGCCCCACTGGGCCGGTGTACTTTCGCGGATTTTCCCCGCCTGGTGTCACACACAGGGAGCCAGCTTTTGCAAAGGATAGCCGGCTTTTATGCTCTGAAGTCCCTCCCTGAAAATGGCGTCTGGGCGAGCGAGGTTTCTGGAGGCTCTTTTTGCCCCACTCGCAAGAGTTTCACGCAAGAGGACAGTAGACAGACATAGACAGGTCACACTCACAGTCTTTCACAGCTGAGCCCCACTGGGCCGGTGTACTTTCGCGGATTTTCCCCGCCTGGTGTCACACACAGGGAGCCAGCTTTTGCAAAGGATAGCCGGCTTTTATGCTCTGAAGTCCCTCCCTGAAAATGGCGTCTGGGCGAGCGAGGTTTCTGGAGGCTCTTTTTGCCCCACTCGCAAGAGTTTCACGCAAGAGGACAGTAGACAGACATAGACAGGTCACACTCACAGTCTTTCACAGCTGAGCCCCACTGGGCCGGTGTACTTTCGCGGATTTTCCCCGCCTGGTGTCACACACAGGGAGCCAGCTTTTGCAAAGGATAGCCAGTTTTTATGCTCTGAAGTCCCTCCCTGAAAATGGCGTCTGGGCGAGCGAGGTTTCTGGAGGCTCTTTTTGCCCCACTCGCAAGAGTTTCACGCAAGAGGACAGTAGACAGACATAGACAGGTCACACTCACAGTCTTTCACAGCTGAGCCCCACTGGGCCGGTGTACTTTCGCGGATTTTCCCCGCCTGGTGTCACACACAGGGAGCCAGCTTTTGCAAAGGATAGCCGGCTTTTATGCTCTGAAGTCCCTCCCTGAAAATGGCGTCTGGGCAAGCGAGGTTTCTGGAGGCTCTTTTTGCCCCACTCGCAAGAGTTTCACGCAAGAGGACAGTAGACAGACATAGACAGGTCACACTCACAGTCTTTCACAGCTGAGCCCCACTGGGCCGGTGTACTTTCGCGGATTTTCCCCGCCTGGTGTCACACACAGGGAGCCCGTGTTTTTTGGTTTTAAAAGTCAATGAGTTGCGGGGTAGAGGTGTGGCTCAAGTGGTAGGAGCACATGTCTTGCATCTTCAAGACTCTGGGTTGGATGCTTCACATTGCAGAGACTCTTGAGCACCATAATGTATAGCCCCAGTTACCCCCAAGGATGTTAAGAATTGTCCCATAAAAAACTTTTAATGAACTTATGTTTTCTTTTTGGGGGGCCATACCTGGTGGCACTCAGGGGTTACTCCTGGCTATGTGTTCAGAAATCACTCCTGGCTTGGGGTTCCATATAGGATACTGGGGGATAGAACGTAGGTCCGTACTGGGTCAGCGTGTGCAAGGCAAATGCCCTACCACGGTGCTATCACTCCAGCTCCAATGAACTTAAAAACAACAAAAAAAAAGAGGTCATGACTAAATACTCCATCAGAGTTCAAATAGACTAAAACTGAAAATATACTCTACCATATGTAGAGCAAATCATCAAACTTGGAGTGGGGGAGAGAAGATAATAACTTTTAGAAGTCCTACAAGAAAAAGAATGGAGAAAGACTTTGATATTTGATGGGTCAGGATAATCACGTCAAGGCCAGGATAGCAAAAAAGTTACTCCAGTGAAATAATTTGTTTTTCACTCGGGCTGATTTTTCAGCCTAAGGATGAAGTCTTACAGTCTTTCAAAGAAAAATGGTTCTTCTTGAGAGGAAAGTGAATCAAGAGTCAATCTCCTCATTTGTAGACCTTGAAAGTTAGAAAATAGTAAAATCACATTTAGAGGAATGCATAGGATCCAAAAAATACACACAACCAAATATGACAAAAGAAACGGCATTTTTAACAATCATTAAAAAGCTCAGAAAAATATAGAACCACCCTATCTTTCTTAGTGAAGTACCTACAGAAAAAAACAGCAAACAAATTGAAATCAAAGAACACTTTAAGATTGAAAGAAATTAAAAGTATAAGGAAATAGTATCCCACAGTTGCCACTTTGCCTATGGCCTCATTTTCACCACTTCTCTATGACTCTGCAGAGAACCAATCTGACCAAAACTCCAGTTATGTTGGTATATAAGTGACATCACGAGGACTCACACCATTGGAGTGAGTGTGGGCACCCTCACTCCATCTTCCTGTACTTGAGGAAGCCCTAGCATCCTACAAGGCTGCACTATCAGCAATAGTGCTTGGAATTCCAGGACCACGTAACAGCATTTGCAGCTGCACAACTCCATTTTGGTTTAATTCTGTCATCCCCACAGGAAAGCGCCAGTTGAGACCCCAGTGTGTCTCTGAAGCCCCTCTAATGTTCAGAAACAAAAGAAGTAACAGAATGATCAACTAGCAACAAGAATTTACCAAACCTTCTGACAATGACTTAAGGACCTCGTTGTGAGATACAATAATTTTCACACATTTTCTTGTTGCTGTACTTTTTTCTTTCTTCTTTTTTTCTTTTGCTTTTCATTTTCAGTAATATCTATCCCAGTTACATTAGAAACAAATGTATTATAAACAACTATGCCAACTCTCTGATAGATGTTTTGGTTGTTTTGGTTTGGTTTTTGGTTTTTTGAGGCCACACCCGGCAGCATTTGAGGGTTACTCCTGGCTCTGTACTCAGAAATTGCTCCTGGCAGGCTCAGGGGACCATATGGGATGCAGGGAATCAAACCGGGGCCCATCCTGAGTTGGCCATGTGCAAGGCACATGCCATACTGCTGTGCTATAGCTCTGGCTCTCTGTGATACATGGTTTTTAAATAAAGTAATTTTTCTATATTTTTAAATGTCTGAGAAATAGGGCAGATGCTGAATTTTATGCTACCTCTAGCAAGATGTATTTCTTTCTTTAAATGTAGGGGGACAATGAGAATGTGTCGGAGAATAGTAGTGTAACTCTTAGTGAGAGGTTATCATATGGATAATTAGACTCCAGTCACACTCTCATATTTTCTGAGCCCTTATTTTCTTCCTTTTCATCACAGAAGCCCTACAAGTATGTTTAAGATTCTCTCATAATATTGCTTCCTTGGAAACCCTACATCCTTGTCCTCACTTCCATTATTTCTTTTCTCTACTAAGTCCTCCTTGTTTTCTGAGACCAGGCTCATCTCTTTCAACCATCTTCTTACTGTATCTGTAGCATTAGCACAGGTCTGAAGGGGAACAGTTTACTCCTTCTTAAAACACTTTCTTTTCTGGCATTTCAAGACACTATTATACTCTTCTCGTTTCCTCCTCCCACCCAAGGCAGGTCTTCAAATCTCTTTTGCCCCTCCTCTGTTCACATGACCCATGCTAGCATACAGTTTTTGGTTCTACTTACATTATCTCCCTAAGTCAGCTTTTTTTTAATCCTCTGGCTTTAAAGGTCATCTACATGCCAATTACTTTCAAAATGTTTACTCTGATTCATATCACCTCCACTGAACTACAGCTTATTGATTTATTTGAGAGCTTTGCTTGGATGTCCTTCAAATAAACTGATTTATCTCTGCACCTCCCCCCAAACATATAAACAAGACAACTAAAACCTACGTCTCCATAATTTGTCACCATCTAACTTATAAAGCTTCTTTTCATCTAAGGGATGAGAAAGAACATGTTAAATACTATCAGAAATGAAGTCAGTAAAAATCTATTCTGTAGGAGGTGCCAGAGGAAAATCAAGTTTGTTTCTTCAATATGAATAAATTACAAGGAGGGAAAAAAGAGTGTGAATACAGATTAAAAGGAGCTTGAAAGACCTGTCAAGCTATGTGATATATGGACCACTTTGGAATTCTGATTTGGACAAATTCCAAAAGCAATTATGAGACAATGAAGGGATCCACATCACAGACTGGATATTTATTTACTTTACAGAGCATCAAGAGGGTTGTGTGTGGTGATAAAATCCATAATGAAATACTTAAGAATGGAATGATTTCTTGACTTTCTTCAGTTTTCTGGGTAGATGTGGGTATATGTATAGATGAAGTAATATTAGCATTGTATGGATAATTGCAGAAACAATCGAAAGAGAGATAAAAAATCTTGATATTATTCTCCTTAAATGTTTGGATTTTTCCTTCAGAAAACTTGGAGTTTAAAAAAATAAAAGTTTGAATTCATACTCAGAAGAAGTATTAATTTCTTTCCTATGGTTCTGTGTCTCTTGCCTATGTCTGAGACCCCAGATATCTCATTTTTGTACACATATTCCTTTTTGCCTGAATTGTGTTCAGCCGACCAGTTCCTTTAGGACTTCTTTTAATTCTGGGTTGATCCCAGACACAAATCTTTACAACAAAAGTTTTCTTCGAGCCTAGTCTGGTCAATTTGAAAGTCCTCTGTCACTTTTTTTTTTATCATTTATTATAAGCCTGTTTTTCTTTGTTTTGTTAACCTGTTAACTTAATTTTGTCTAACTTTCATACTATATTTGCACATGGTCACACCTCTAAAAATTAAAGCTGTATCTGGCCTACAGTCAATTCTTAATAACTATTGTTGAATAAATGTCTAAATAAAGAAGTTCTCTACCAAGAAAAACTTAATATAGATCTAAAACAGCATTTTCTTAGCAAAACCAAGGAGATATTTTATTTGTTCATTTATTTGGTGGGGAGTATTGGATAGAGAGTGAACAGATCAGAAAGATCTTGGTGAAACAAAATATTCTATGATCTTTACAGGTTCAGAATGGAAATGAAAAAATTTCTTCTAGTTGAGGGAAATAATAAGTATTTGACTTTTGTCATATTTATAGAGAAATAATTATTTAAAGATTATCATTAGAGCAGTACAATAAAACTAAAATAATTATAAAGACTGAATAAAGTAAAAAAGATACCTGCTAAATATAAATACATAGCAGATACTCTAAAACTCAGGAAGATTTTTAATGAAACATTGATCATATATAATAAAAACAAGGAAAGAAAAAAGAGGAATTTAAATAAACTGATAAGCATAAAATAAAAAAATGTTAAAAATCAAATAAATGTGAATAAATTGAATTTCCCTATCAGAAGACTCTGGGATTGCTGTTTGTGAAAACTCCATCATATACTGTTTATAGATAAGTCAGCATTGAAATTAAAAATGAGGTAAGTGACTATTAAGATGAATGTGCATATATTTTAGCAATGTGCCATTGGTCTCAAATATAGAACGCACAATATAAAACAACTAGGAAAATAAAATGGTGGCTTTTGGTCTATCAAAAAAAGATAGAACTTGATTTTGTTGAGATGCTAGCAGTTTCAGTTGTTTCAGCCTCCTAGCAACAACAGAAATAACAAAGTCTAAAACACATATATAATCTTAAAGCATTCAAATGGCCAAAACAATCAGACACAGAGAAAAAAAAGGCTGAGGTGTCACATTTGATGTCTAAAAACCATTACAGGGGCCAGAAAGCTAAAAAATAAGGGGCTTGCCTTATATGTGACTGTCCCATTTCACTACCTGGCACCATATATGATCCACCAATCACTGCCAGGGGTGATTCCTGAGCACAGAGCCAGGAATATAAAATCCTAAGCGCAGACTATGACCTAAATAGCTCCTCACAAAAACATACCTCAAAACTACCATATTGAAAATAAAAGAGCACTGGTATAGATAGACATATAGATCAATAAAATGGAATACGAAGCCTAGAAATAAACATTCATAAATATGGTCAAACAATCTTCAAACAAAAGTGCTAAGGGAACACAACACAGTGAAGAGAAAGCAATGGTGCTAGGAAAATAGGTCCATATTCCCTAAAAAAGGAGGAGGAGGAGGAGGAGGAGGAGGAGGAGGAGGAGGAGGAGAAACAAAGGAAGAACAGAAAGCTGATCTGATATCATATACAAAAGTTTTTCAATATAGATTAAAGAAAGACCTTTAAATGCCACAAAACAATAAAGAAAATTCATTACATTTAATATAGCAATGATTTATTTGCTATGACAGAAATGTAGACAACAAAAGCAAAAATAGACAAATAGCTTTTCTCTAACTGAAAAACTTCTGTGCCAGAAAAAAAAACAGCATGAAATCAACTGCTTGAAAAGGGGACCTACAGGGATGAGAAAAAAGATTGCAACCCATCTAATAAGGGACTCATATTCAGGGCATATAAAGAACTCTTACATCTCAACAAAGTGAAAAAATAACTGATTGAAAATTAGGCAAAGAACTTGAACAGTCATCTCCCTTTGAGAATATACAAATAACTAGTAGCATATGAAAAATGCTCAATATAATTAATAGGGAAATAAAAACCAAAACCACATTGCAATGTCCATTATAGCCATTAGAGTAACCATTTTTTAAAATCTAGAAAATAGCAAGTGTTGGTTAGTATGTGAATAGATTAGACTTTTGTTTAGGGAAATATAAAGTGGTGTGGTCACTATGAAAAACAGTAAAGAGGTTCCTAAAAAAAAAAAAAAAGTTGACTTACAATTTAATACATTGATCTCATTTCTGGGCATGTATCCAAAAGAATTACAAACAGGGTCATGAAGAGATATTTACATGACCAGGTTAATTGAAGAAGATGGAAACTATTTAAATCTCCATTCACAAAAGATTGAATAAAGAAAATCAGGGCTGAAGTAATAGGCCAGCGGGTAGGGTGCTGTAATAGGCCAGCGGGTAGGGTGCTTGCCTTATGGACAACCTAGGTTCAATCATCCAAATCCAATATGGTCCTCTGAGCACTGCTAAGAGTATTCTTTTGTTTGTTTATTTAGTTTTGGGCCACACCCGGTAACACTTGGGGGTTACTCCTGGCTATGCGTTCAGAAATCACTCCTGGCTTGGGGACCATATAGGACACTGGGGGATTGAATCACCATGATCTGTCCTAGGCTAGCACAGGCAAGGCAGATGCCTTACCCCTTGCGCCACTGCTCCGGCCCCTGCGAAGAGTAATTCTTGAGTGAAAGCAGAAGTAACCCCTGAACATCGCCAGGTGTGAGACCCTCAAACAAAACACACACACACATACATACATACATACATACATACATACATACATACATACACACAGTATGTAAATGCCACAGAATATTGTTTAGCCAACAAAGGACGTTCTGCTGTATGCTACAACATGGATGAATGGTGTGACCACTACACTAAATGAAATGAATCACTCACAAAAGGACAAATACAACAAGCCTGGTCCCACTTCCATGACGATTCTCAGAGTTAAACTATTAGAAGCAGAAAGTCAAAGGTGGTTTCTAGGACCTTTGGGAACTATGGGAGGGGTTTGTAAGAGGAAAGTTCTAGAATTTCAACATTATGTATTTGATTAGCACTATTATAGCGTCCACTTTAAATTTTGTGGATATGTTTTTCAGCACAGTTTATAAAATCCACTTCGAAAAGTGACAAAAAGTTTTAAAATGTATTATTTCATTTATATGCAACCCTTCAAAATACAAACCTTTTTTTTTTTTTTTTTTTTTTTTTTTGCCAGAGGTACCTGTGAGAGTAGGGTGGCAAAAGAAAGTTTGGGAGATGTGGGAACTTCTCTTGTTGTGAGGTGGTACTTATGTCATCAGATACGTATTTAAATTCATATTTAAATATGAATATGTCCAACATATCCAAATTAATTTTTCCCATGTGTTAATTTTTTTTGGAGCGTGGGGGACAGGAGAGAAACAGTTCCTAGTGATGCTCAGTGCCTACTCCTGGTTGTGCATTCAGAGATCTTTCCTGGCAGGGCTTAATAACCTATATGTGGTTCCAGGGATTTCACTAGAGTGGACAGTGTGCAAGGCAAATGCCCTATCCACTATACTATCACTCTTATCCCCGTATGTTAACATTTTTTTTATTAAAACCAATGTGAAAAGTTGACACCCATGAAGCTATTTTTAGAATGGAGCTTGGGAGTCTTTCCATTGGCGTTGTACTGCCTGTGTCCTGTGAGCTGGGCCAAAGGCCCTTAGAATTGGTCCAGAGACCTTTGGACTGAACCAAAACAATTATTTTAAGAAACCATTAAACAAGCATTGTTAGGAAGCCATCAGGGTCAAGATAATTAGGGACTGTTAGCTATAACAAATCAATCAGTTCCCTTTTCATTCTTTCTAAAAAATCAATAACCAATTATGTAGAGCCAAGACTGGTTATACTGGTTAGTTTGTCCTAAACAATTTTAACCAATTTCCTCTTTATTTTCCTTCCTTTAAAAAAAAAAAACTTCGGGGCCGGGCGGTGGCGCTGGAGCTAAGGTGCCTGCCTTGCCTGCGCACGGACCGCGGTTCGATCCCCCGGCGTCCCATATGGTCCCCCAAGAAGCCAGGAGCAACTTCTGAGCGCATAGCCAGGAGTAACCCCTGAGCGTCACAGGGTGTGGCCCAAAAACCAAAAAAAAAAAAAAAAAAAACCAAAAAAAAAACTTCAACTTTATTCTTCCTTGGAGTACATTTTAGATTTTCCACCTGAACAAGTATATACTGCATTATAATGGCTTAAGTCCCAAATAAATTTTGTGTTGCCTTTTTATTGACTTCTTACTTTTTAGGTTAACAGAGCAAACATGAAGTACAGAATGCATCAACTTGTGCACATGAGTTTATACCTAGCATAGCAATATCAATTCTGTATCCCATTGGCATTTTTGGTCAGCAAATTGTATGTAATCCCAGTAGAAATCAGAGCCATTTTAAGAGAAGTCTAAATAATAACCATTTTAAGCTGCAAACCACACTACGTTAACGATTGTTTTCTGTGGTTGCTGTCCTGTCACTTGTCTTCTTCCTTTACTTATTTAAAAATGTTTATAAGTTTGCTTGACATTGTGCTCACACTAAGGTACTATTTTATTCTTTTATCTGCTTAATGAGGGAAAAACATTTATTAGCCCCATCTACACTAGTCTTTCCCCTCCTATCATGTTTAATACTTCCCAGCTTGAAGTCACTTAAACATGCCATTAAAGGTTTTGTTGTGTGAGTGTTTTTTTTTTTTTATTTTAAATCAGTCTTCTAGATTATTTACAAAGATGTTAAATAAAGCTGGGTTTGACCTTAAACTCTGCCATGTCTGTTAGTATAACCAAGAAAATTCACCCGCATGCTGCTTTACTTTCAACTATCGCTGTTTATAGTCCAATCTAAGATCCATTTGTAGTATCAATAACAAAAGAAATTCATTTCCATTTTTTCTAACTCATAAGCTACCAAATACTTACCCAAAGATCCAGATGTGTTATATCCTTTTGTCCATGCATGTTATAATTGTATGAAAAATTTGATCTCAAATCTTCTTAGTGGCCACCTACAAAGAAGCAAAGAGCAATGTGAGTCCATTAGAATCAGTTTGTACCTAAGAGTTAGATAATAAATCAGTAAGTAAACAGAAGAAATGAGCAATAAAGACAGATGCTTTCAACAGATAAGCAGACTTTCAGCTAGTAGTAAGATCCTGTATTTAAAAACACATACAAGGGGGGAAAGTAAGGCAGAGAAATTTATTATTATAAAATATGATGACAGATATAGACACAGAATTAAACAGAGCTTGTGATGGAAAGCCCTAAGTTCTAAAACAGCGGATGCAGCAACAGGATTTGATATTTAGTCGTCCAATAAAATGAATAAAAGAAAAATAGAATAAAATTTGCATTCTAAAGAGTTAGTAAATGTTAAAGTTCTGAATAAGGGTCCTGTAACAATGAAAGAAAATAATTTTATAAAGGAAAAGCATTTGGGCTTCTTCAATTAAAATATCAAAAACAGGACATCAGTAATATAAAGAAATCACGAAGAACTTAAAAACATTAGAAGATGCTTAGATGGTAAAATAAAAACATAACTCCAGTCTGTAGAGTGCCTAGAAGTCCATAACATGGGCTAAAATCAGTAAAAAGAAAAAAGATTAAATAAGGGGCCGGAGAGATAACATGGAAGTAAGGCGTTTGCCTTGCGTGCAGAACAATGGTGGTTCAAATCCCGGCATCCCACATGGTCCCCCGAGCCTGCCAGGAGCGATTTCTGAGTGTAGAGCCAGGAGTAACCCCTGAGTGCTGCTGAGTGTGGCCCAAAAACAAAAACAAAAAAAAATTAAATAATAACATTGAATCATGTAGGTATGAGATACTGGACTGAAGGAGAAGAGTGATAAATTATTACTAATGGTGATAAGGAAAAGTGTGTCATGTAGAATGATATCATTCTTCTCCCTAAAATCTTTATAGAACCATGACTTCAAAGTCCTTTTCAAAGCAGGCTCAGGCCCTCCTTCGCCTCCTCATTTCTACCTAATAACTCACTTCTGTGTACTTCATGTCTTCCCTACAGCATTCTTGCAAGAGAGCTAATGATACAACACCCAGTACTCTACACATAACAAATTCCTCACAAATACAAATTTCTTTCCTTTTCAATCTCACTTCCAAGTACCCCAATATTGTCTATACCTCAGACTGATAACAGAACAGAGTAATGATAGCAATTATTTTTTAAAGATGAACTCCTTAAAATATCTTTGCACCCTTTGTTTTTTTAGCAACTTAAGTGTGTGTGTGTGTGTGTGTGTGTTTAAATTAATAATGTAGTACTGGGCCGGAGGGAGAGATAGCACAGTGGTAAGGTCTTTGCCTTGCATGCAGAAGAATGGTGGTTCAAATCCCAGCATCTCATATGTTCCCCCGAGCCTGCCAGGGGTGATTTCTGAGTGTAGAGCCAGGAATAGCCCCTGAGTGCTGCTGCTGGGGATGACCCAAAAACAACAACAACAACAACAAAGTAGTACTATAAAGCAACCACCAAAAATATTTTACTAATATAACAATGTGAATGAATGAGGAAAGTAGAATGCCTGTCTCAAATACAGGCGAGGGGAGGGGGGTAGGGAGGTGGGAGATTTGAGGCATTGGTGATGGGAATGTCGCACTGGTGAAGAGGGGTGTTCTTTATATGACTGAAACTCAACTACAAATATGTTTGTAATCAAATTGTATAAATAAAGACATTAATAAAGGAAAAAAATTTCCACAACTCAACCTTCAAATGAATTCATGCTTATAACTTAAAAAAACGAAAAAGAATAATTATCTTACAAAACCTGATAAAATCATGAAAGTTTTTAAATGAACCAAATAGAAAAATTCAAAGATGTAAATTCACTTCTTTTTTTAGTCAAAATAAATATAAATAACTATTGTTAGAAATGATCAACTTTAGTACAAAAACAATAGCAATTCTGGGGCTGGAGCAATACATAGCACAGTGGTAGGGCATTTGCCTTGCACGTAGCTGACCAGGATGGACCACAGTTCAATCACCCGGTGTCCCATATGGTCCTCCAAGTCAGGAGCAATTTCTGAGCGCATAGCCAGGAGTAATCCCTGAGTGTCACAGGGTGTGGCCCAAAACCCAAACAAATAAACAAACAATAGCTAATGCTATGCCTTCTAGAAAGAACACAATTTAAAACTAAAATAATTTAAAGTAAAGCAAATGGAGAAGTGTCTACATATCTACACTAAATACAACAAAGTCTAAAATGACTATATTAACATCAGAAGAATATATTCAGAAAAAATTATTTTTAGGAATTAAGCAGGCAATTTCTTTGTCATAAAGGAGTCATTCAGCAAAGGTCTTATCTTTCTAAGCACCTTTTATTTTTTTTTTTATTTATTTATTTATTTTTTTTTGGTTTTTGGGCCACACCCGGTAACGCTCAGGGGTTACTCCTGGCTATGCGCTCAGAAGTCGCTCCTGGCTTGGGGGACCATATGGGACGCCGGGGGATCGAACCGCGGTCCGTCTCCTAGGCTAGCGCAGGTAAGGCAGGCACCTTACCTCCAGCGCCACCGCCCGGCCCCAGCACCTTTTATTTTTAATTTGGCAAAATACAACTCATCATAGGATGTTGAGTGGCCAACCTTAATGTGCAATTTTTTTTTTATCCTGTCAGATAGAAATGATTTCTACCTCTAAGCTGGACCTAGGATACTCTTCTTATTGCCAGATTTTAGCTTATTTCCTTGTTTTCTCTTCCTCTGACTGCAAGCTTCCAGAGGAAATTCCAAAAATTCATTAGTAATTTATAACCTAGCTTCTGGGGATAAAGATGAATAAGGCAGAACAAGGTAGAGATCCTGCCTTCAGAAAACTCACATTTTAACCCATAGAGACTTGACCAGAAGAAAACTTTCAGGTTTCTATGTTATAATATTTTATGATAAGATATAATGGTAAAATCCACTGGGCATCAAAGTTATAACCAGATGTGATCACAAAGAGACTGATATGCATATTATTTTTAAGATCAAATATTTGATCTTAAAACACCTCTGGAGACAGATTTCCATAAAATGAAATAAAATATGTGTGAGTTTGAGAGGAATATATTCCCATTTACTGATATTATTGATTACTTGACATCTATTTTGTATTGACATCTATTACTAATACATTAATAGACCTTGATATTAAAATAACATGTTTGAATTTCTTACCACTTTCAGGGTAAAGATTGTATTATTTTTATGAATGTATGCTTAATTTTGTTTATCTTGTACTTCGATTTACTTTTAAAAATAACTATATTGTATCCAGAATGCTAAATTTTTTAAAGAAAAATGTTCCCATTTTAACTTCGCTTAAATTTTTAAAGCCTATCACTTTCTTTGGCTTCTAATTTCTAAAGGAACAATTTCAGGATAAGAAATGTAGAAGTCTGCCTTGTTTAGGTTGTATTCCTTAAAAAAATCACATGGACTTTGTTAATACTAATGAAGAGGATTGATAGTCTCAACTACTGCTTTACACATTTCTATTTAGTTTACTTCAAAGGACAGTATGTAACCTTAGAATACATACAAGCAATTAAAAAAATTGGATGTAGCACATCTCTTAACTGATTGCCTTTATTTTTCAACTTAATGAAACTAGGTGTAATCATTAGATAGCTTTCTCACATTACACGATTATTCTTTGTGTGACCTCTTACAATAATCATTTGCACTGTGCTGAGAGAGAAGACAAGCTAGTCTTTATCTTACAACACTCAAGCAAAGCATGATTGGGAGAGAGCAATTTATTGTTTCTGAAGAAAAATACTTGGTAATGCTGTTTGATATCCCTTGTCATTTGTGGAGGTGGAGCCATGATAATGGGTCCTGGTGAATAGAATTCCCTCCCCCCCCCCTCAACTTTCATTCTACAGGATTCTGTTCACCAAAACCCATTAAGTAGCTACCTGACACTCACTAATTGTAGGGATTTGGGCAAGTTAACATTAGGGGACCCAGACTCCTTATTCGTAAAGTAGTAGGATTGCCCTTGAGTTCTAGTTTCCAAGATGCTTTTCAGGATATCCTCAGTGTGAGAGAAAGGGAACATTGATCATCAAGGATCCCACCTACCCATACTTGCTTCTCTCACAATAGTTTTGCTCTTCTGGTCATTCTGTGATGGGTTCCAAGTATTCTGTCTTTTGAAGTAGGGTTTGTTTGACTAAAAATGTTTGGCTCATTATATCCTTTTTAGTTTAATCATTTTGAGATAATATAAGTCTATTGGTGAAAGTCTATTTTGTTTCTCAGTATAGTGCTATATTATTAATAAGGTCCTTTCAGAATGGAAGGAAGAGGGATCAATAAATTTTATTACAAATAATGGGAAAGTCAGAAGGACACAAAAACCATGTTAGCATAGTTTCTAGTCTCAATGAGAATTGTTCAATACTTGGAGTTTTCAAAAACATACAAAGCTAGAGTAATTAAAACAGTATGGTGCAGGGAGCCAGAGAGATAGCCTGGAGACAGGGTGTTTGCCTTGCATGCAGGACAGTGGTTTGAATCCCAGCATTCCATATTGTCCCCTGAGCCTGTGAGGAGCGATTTCTGAGCTCAGAGCCAGGAGTAACTTCTGAGATCTGCCAGGTGTGACCAAAACCAAAAAAGAAAAATCTAAAAACAGAATTAAAGCCTACAAATAACTCCAGGAAGTGCTAGAGTGATAATACAGTAGGTAGGGCACTTGCTTTGTATATGGCTGATCCCAGGACCAATCCCTGGTATCCCATATGGTCTTATAGCCCATCAGGAATGACCTTTGAGTGCAGAGTCAGGAGTCAGCCCTGAGCATTGCTGGGTGTAACCAAAAACAAAAAAAACCCAGAAAAACTTCATGAATATATGCTCAACTAATATTTGATTTAAAAAGAATCAAGAATATTCAGTATTTAATAAAGAAAAATATTTATTCTCTTCAATGCACAGTGGTATGAAAATTGGATAATCTATGCAAGGGAATTAATTAAATCAAGCATCTACTTTGCCCCACTCATAAAAATAAACTAGAAATGATTAAAGAACTTAGACCTGAAACTGCTGTGAAAAAAAATATAGAAAAGTGCTTTATACTTGACTTGGTCATTTTTTGGATAAATTTTTGGATATGACAGCAAAAGCAGATATGAATAAGCCATTATCCCAGTGGTACTTTATCTGAGAGTTTGATAGCTTCTAGATCTAGGGTTACTAATAGGCATCTTTGCCCCTGTTCTGTGATCACCATAGCCAGGAATATTAATCTCCACTTCTGCTATCTAAACATCTTGAACACAGGTTCCAGTAAGAAAAAGCCCAGTTACGTTGATTAGACTCCATTCATTATGAAGGAACTTTATTGGCTGGCATTTGATAATTTTTCCAAATACAGTCATTCTGACATAGTCAACTGGCTTAGATGACATGAAACTTGACAACTTATGCACCATTTGTAGCTAGGGTTGATTTGTCCTAAGGAGTCTGCAAATATGTGACATATCTGAGTTTCAGGGCCTGCCTAGTTCACTTTTTAAAAATTATTATTATAACATTGTGACTTGTCAAGATGTTCATTATACAGTTGTTTCAGGCTTTAAGTGTTCAAACGCCAATTCTTCCACCAGTGTGACCTTCCTTCGATCAGTGCCTTCCTCAGTTTCCAACCCTAACCTTTCCCCTCGAAAACAAATGTACTTCTTATTTCTTGTTATAGCACAAAGGTAGATGGAATCATCAAAACTTAATCAATGAGGGTCAATTTGTAATAATTATTGTATCTCTCAATGGCGTTCCTAGAGTCAGTGTCTAAGGATTTAGTAGGCTGTGGTTGGTGTTAGTGGTGCTGAGCTTGGTGGCCTTCTATGCAACGTTTCCATCAAGTGATCCTAGTGGGCTGACATTACTATGACATTTTGCCAGGAGCTCCATGGTCAAGGATCTAAATGCCTGGAATAACTTGGGTGGCTTGACTTTTTGATAAGTTTAAATTGTGAACCTTTTTCTATCAAAGGGTGTCGTATTTGACTGTGAATTGCTGTGACTTTAAACAGAAAGGTCCCTAGACCTCATTCTGAGAAGGCCCCAGAGTTTTCAGGCCTGACAAGACCAGACTACCTGGGGAGAGCCATCACTTTCTTTCTCCTAGTTGACTTCTACAGCTGGCTTTCATCCAGCGACTGTGGTATTATTTTGTGTTTTTATAGCAGATTATCCAGAGTGCTTGACTCAGTGTTGAATGGAACAAATAGCATATTTGATTAAAGAAAGTCATGTGTTGTAATACCCCCAAATACCAAAGCATTGGGATACCTCTGGGGGTAAAAATAACAAAAATAGGCTACTTAGCCTCAGAGCCAAAAAAGAGAATGTCTGGCTTTCAATTAAAGTTTGTGGGCAAATAAAAGTGATTCATCACTTTACTATGTGTCTACCCTTGGGAAGAGTACACACACACACACATACATACATACATACATACATACATACATACATACATACATACACACCTATTCAAACAATTAGATCACTAATACCAAGGCCAAGTTAAGTCAAAGAGAGAAGTTTGCTTTTGCACTAACAGTCATTTGAATACTCAGATATGGTCATATCTAAATGACTCAGCCTCATCTCAATTTGGTTCTTCTCCAAATTAAGGCTGACCTGGCAGCATAAGTGCAGAGGAAGGCTCCAAGCTATTCTATGGAAGGAAAACCCCCACCAGACCACCTTTGTCTTCTCTTGTTTATATAGATACCCAAGAAAAGGGAGAGTTGCTAAGTTCTCTCCCTCTTCACGGCTTTCGTAGACTTCACTCAGGATGGTGGGTGGAGAATAAAAAGTAAAATTGGAGAAGGGTGGGGGAACCTACCTACCCCACAGCCTTACCCAAAACTGACAGAGGGGCCAGAGCTATAGCACAGTGAATAGGGTGTTTGCCTTGCACGTCACTGACCTGAGATTGACCAGGGTTTGAGCCCTGACACCCCACGGAGCCTGTCAGGAGCGATTTCTGAACACAGAGCCAGGAGTAACTCCTGAGGGTGTCCAGGAGTGACCCAGCCCCTCGTGCCCCCCCCCTCCAAAATAACATGACAGAGGTTCAGTTGTGAAATCCTGGCTTGCTCTTGGTGCTTTTCACATTAAAGTGCCTTGCTCCCTTTTAAAACATTTGAAATTTCTATTCACATTAGTTCAATCTTAAACAGGGCATTATATATTTTTGTATACAAAAATTTATATTCATAAATAATATAGAAGCTGTTGTGAATGTATTTGGGACTTTTGTGGGTTATAAGACTAGTTCTAGGTTTTTATTGTTGTATGTATTTTAATATTAAAATACATTTGAATGAATATCTTTAGCCCCATTTGTGGGATTTGTATTTATTTGAGCAGTTTTGGATTATGTTAGTTTATAAAAACCAGTTATAGGGATCAGAAAAACACAGTACACAGAGTTATGGTGTTTGCCTTGCACATACTGACCTGAGTTTGATCCCTGATACTACTACAAAGGGTATCTTGAGCACTCCCAAGAGTGATCCCCGAGCACTGTCAGGTGAGTCCTCCTACTACCCCCACAAAAAAGACAAAAATAAATAACCAACTACACAACCCAAAGCTGAATTTTAGAAGCACAGATTCTGAAATTCAAGCTTCAAAAGTCCCATGCCCTGCAGGAGACTAGTTAGTTCCTTTTGTTTGTAAATAAAAGATTCATCCCACCTAGAGGAGAAGGTACTTGCTTGATTATTTTCTTAAATAAATACTTGCTGTAAATTCTTTTTTGTTGTTTCTAGGGGTCACCTGGCAATGCTGGTGACACTCAGGGTTATTATTGGCTCTGCACTCAGAAATCACTCCTAGCTCCGGGGACCAAATGGGACATGGGAGTGGGGGGATCTAACCTTGTTCCATCCTTGGTCAGTGGAATGCAAGGCAAATGCCCTACTGCTGCGTCATAGCTCTAGCCCCAGGTTGTTGTTGTTGTTGTTGTTTTTAAGAGGCATGGAGAAAATAGCTCAGTGTTTAGGGGGCATGCCCTGCAAGTGTGACCTGATTTGAATTGCCCATACCACAGGTCTCCCAACACCTCCAGTGCAGTTGGAGAGGCTCTCGAGCACCCAAGGTAGCCCAGGAATCCGCAGCACTCCAGAGCCAAGCAGCATCGTCGGGTATTTGCCTTAAACATCTAAGGCCTGATTGACAGATCTCGTGAGCACCTCTTGGGAGACGTCCAAAGAAAACGGGTAATAAAGAGGCACCCCCCGAGAAAGGATAAAGAGAGAAACATGATCTCAAACCAAATTATGTGGTCAAAGTAGTTTTTACTAAAATGTGTCTACTTACTTATTGAACCTTCTAATAATCAGACTTGTGATTTCACTGTATGCTTTAGTTGCCTATTTCATAATATTTAATTATTAATACTTTTGATCATAGATTCACTCCACACACAATGTTGTTCTCAATTCACCACAGAGTTCTGTCCATTCAGCTACACAGTATAAATGAATACCTAGAGCTGGATGGCTCTCAGATGGAGTACTGGAATGAAACCTGGGTTGGCCACATGCAAGGCTAACGATGCAACCCACTGTATTATCTATTTGGCTCCTCTCCGATTTTTAAAAATTATGTTGAAAAAATTTATGTGTAAAAAAATTGTTTTTCGATTTTTGGTGTGACTGAATGTGTAGTTTTAAAATTAAACTCAATTTAAAAAACTTACAATGGGAACTCTAAGAGAAGAAATAACCAAATTGTTGTTGTTGTTTGTTTTTTGTGTCACACTGAGCAATGCTCAGGGGTTAGTCCTGGCTCTGCACTCAAGGGACCATATGGAATGCTGGGGAATGAACCCAGGTCAGTCCTGGGTCAGCCACATGCAAGGCAAATTCCCTACCCACTGTGCTATTGCTCCGGCCCATTAAAAAAGTATTTTGTTATCATCAGATAAATGACTAATATCTATGCTATGCAAAGTGCTCACAAACTGCCCACAAAAACCTAAAAACCCCATAAGAAATGGGGAAAGGAAATGAACACTTCTCTGAGGAAGGCCAATAGATGGCCAATAAGGTACATGAAAAAAATACTCATCATTACTTATCTTTAGAGAAGTCTAAATCAAGACAACAATAAGACATCATATTACATCAGTGAGGATGGCACACATCAAAAATATCAGGAACAATTTGTGTTGGTGGGGATTTGGTGAGAAGGATACTCTCATCTTCTGTTGGTAGAAATGTTGCCTGGTCTAACCCCTATGAAAAGCAGTATGGAGGGTTCTTTGTAAACTCAGAATCAATCTACCATATGATCCAGCAATCCTGTTTTTGTATAATCTATCTCCAGGACAGAAAAAACACTCACCCAAAATGATGTATGCACACCACTATTTATTTTAGCACTTAGTATAATAGCTAACAGTTGGCATCAACCTACATGTCCAACAATAGATGGGTAAATGAAGATGTGGAACATATATAAAATAGAATACTATGTAACTATAAGGAATGATGCAATCATGCAATTTGCGGCAACATGGATGGAATTGGAAGGTATTATGTTAAATGAAGTAATCCAAAGGAGAAGTATAAATAGAGAATAATATCACTTATATGTGGTATTTTTTGTTCTGTTTTTGTTTTTTATTTTGGGGTCACATCTGGTGATGCTCAGGGGTTACTCCTGGCTATGCATTCAGAAATCGCTCCTGGATTAGGGGACCATATGGAATGTTGGGGGATCAAACCACGGTCCATCCTAGGCTAACACGTGCCGGGCAAATGCCCTACCACCTGTGCCACCACTCCAGCCCCAATATATGTGGTATTTAGAATAACAACATGAAAAAATGCAATGATTTAAATGGGACTTTTCTAGAATATTCTTGTCCCCAGAGTGTATCTAGGAGAAGAAAAGAAATTGAGTGCAGAAGAAGAAACACAAATATGAAAGGCCAGGGGCCAGAGGCTAAGAGGTATCAGGTGTGCATTGGTGGTGTTAAATAAAGGACAGAACTAAATATCCAAGCCAAAGTCAACAATAATGGAACTAAGAGATTCAAACTTTAACAATCAAAGCTTAAAATGGGTCTGTTATGCTGGCCAGCTAGGGGGCAGGAGTGGTGGCATGGGATGTACTCGGGGAACATTGGTGGACAGAGGTCGACACTGGTGGTGGGAAGTGGTCCTGCCTGAAACATTGTATGCCTGCAATCCAACTATGAAGAACACTGAAACAATGGTTTCAATACATAACTAAAATAACTAACTAAATAAATAACAGTTTTGTGTTATTATGGGCACGAGGGATAGCACAGCAGGAAGAGTATTTGCATTACAAGCTGTCTACCCAGGTTTGATACCTGGCAGCCCATATGGTCCTCTGACCCTGTCAGGAGAAATTTCTGAGTGCAGAGCCAGGAATAATGCCTAAGCACTGTAGGGTACAATCCAAACAAACAAACAAAAAGTATTGTGTTCCAGACTCAAGCAATCGCATTGCAGTAGGACATTTGCCTTGCACTTCACCAACCAGGTTATATCCCGGCATCCCATCTCATCTCCTAGCCTGCCAGGAGTAATTTCTGAGCACAGAGCCAGGTGTAACCCTTGAGCACCACCAAGTGTGGCCCAAAAACAAAAAGAAAAAAAAGAATTAAAGACATCTTCAAGGAGGAAACAGTACTCTCCAAAAAAGTGGAAGCAGAGATAAACAAATGGGACTATATGAAGCTGAGAAGCTTCTGCACCTCAAAAGAAATAGTGCCTAGTATACAAAAACCACTGACAGAATGGAAGAAACTGTTCACTCAAATACCGATCAGATAAGGTGCTAATATCCAAAATATACAAGGCACTGACAGAACTTAACAAGAATAAAACATCTAGCCCCATCAAAAAATGGGGAGAAGAAATGAACAGACACTTCCTCAAAGAAGAAATACCAATGCCCAAAAGACACATGAAAAAATGCTCCACAGCACTAACCATCAGGGAAATGCAAATCAAAACTACAATGAGGTACCATCTCACATCACAAAACTGGCATCCATCACAAAGAACAAGAACAATCAGTGCTGGCGGGGATGTGGAGAGAAAGGAACTCTGATTTACTGCTGGTGGGAACGCTGTCTAGTCCAGCCTTTATGAAAAACAAAATGGAGATTCCTCAAAAACCTGGAAATTGAGTTCCCATATGAACCAGCTATTCCCTAGGAACACAAAAATACAATTCAAAAATCCCTTCCTCACACCTATATTCATCGCAGCACTATTTACAATAGCCAGACTCTGGAAACAACCAAGATGACCTTCAACAGATGAATGGCTAAAGAAATTGTGGTACATATAATACACAATGGAATATTATGCAGCTGTCAGGAAATGAAGTCATGAAATTTTCCTAGACATGGATGGACATGGAATTATTATGCTGAGTAAAATAAGTCAGAGGCAGAAAAATAGACACAAAATAGTCTCACTGATCTATGGGTTTTAAGAAAAATTAAGGACATTATTATAATAATCCCCAGAGACAGTAGAGATGAGGGCCAGAAGGACCGGCTCACAATATGAAGATCACCAGAGAGAGTAGTGGTGCAGTTAGGGAAATAACGACACTAACAACTATCATGACAATCTTAATGAGTGAGAGAAGTAGAATTTCTGTCTCAAACACAGGCAAGGGTTGAGGGGGGGGGCATTGGTGGTGGAAATATTGCACTGGTGAAGGGGGGTGTTCTGTTTATGACTGAAACCCAACTACAATCATGTTTGTAATCATGGTGCTTAAATAAAGATTTTATATAAAATAAAGGAAACAGAGCTGGAAAGATAGCACAGTGGGTAAGGCAATTGCCTTGCATACAGCTAGCCAAAATTTAATCCCTGTTACCCCATATTGTCCCCTACACCCCTCCAAGAGTGATCCCTGAGTACAAAGCCAGAAGTAAGCTCTGAGCACCATTGGGTGTGGCCCTCAAAACAGACGAACAAAAAAGAAAAAACAAGAAATGCCTAGGTAGTTTTCTAATAACTTATGTTTCTTTTTTTTTTTTTTTTTTTGGTTTTTCGGGCCACACCCATTTGATGCTCAGGGGTTACTCCTGGCTAAGCACTCAGAAATTGCCCCTGGCTTGGGGGGACCATATGGGACGCTGGGGCATCAAACCGTGGTCCTTCCTTGGCTAGCGCTTGCAAGGCAGACACCTTACCTCTAGCGCCACCTCGCCGGCCCCTTATGTTTCTATTTTAATTAATCTTGATGCTTGTGAATTTTTCCTTGCCAGGACTTTGTGTAAGTTTAAAGATTTGGATAGTTAGCTTTTGTGGTCAAACACATTTATACTAAATTTATAAAATTTGGGTGCTTTTAGGGAAACAGACATGTGTGAACAGTCTGGAAGAAAAAATTCCACCACCACATCCAACAGAAACAGAATTAACTCCTTAACTTTCTGTGCAGTCTTTGAGGGAATTACATGACTCCAACTCCCAGATTTCCCCCCAAATTCACACACACACACACACACACACACACACACACACACACACACACACACACAACTTGTAAAGCCTCTAATAGCTTGACAACTTAAAACACACACAGACACACACAGACTTATAAAGCTTCTAATAGCTTGACAACTTAAATAGCAATATTTTTCCTGAGTCAGGCATTAGTAATTAGATACTCTGGTGATGTCAGAGAAAAAGCTTAGTACAGATTAGACCCATGATTTAAGACTACTTTGTGTTTCTGTTCATGGCTTATCCAAATCATCTAAAAATAATGCCTGATAGAGTAGGCACTTCCTGTTTTTTATTGATACAATATATATGTGAGTCTAACTTTACAAGTCTATTTAATATATAAAATATAAATCTTTGATTTTGGGAAGTTAATTCCCCTAATCTTAATGGTTTTACAATAAGTATGCCTGTGGGCCTCATAGTCTAGAGAGAATGAAGACATATTTCACATGTAAAGAGGAAAAATTCTCTTCAGTGCTTTTTTAATGGCTAAAAGAGGCTGTGAGACAGAATAACATACTCAGTTACTTGTGATTAAATTAATATTCCATTTATTCAGTCTGTAAATTTAACTTGTAGATATTTATAAATCTAGTACTTGTCTCTTATAATACAAATGGTGGCTTTTACTTTTTCACTGATTTCCAAGAGATCATATAATCTGACGATTTAATTTCTTAGTCATTTATTTTAATTCTAAAAGTACAAAGAATAATCTAACACAAATTGGTACCCACCTTGGATTAAGAACAAATTAAAATGTGCTGATACTTTTTAAATTCCTGGAGTATTCCTGAAGTGTATTTCTATCCTTATACCATTGCTACTTTGGCCTATAACCATATATTATAACTATACTAGTGCAATCATATATTACTATAATAGATATATATTATTTTGTATACTTGAAACTTTCATATAAGCAGTGTTACTGGCTGATTTTTCTAAAAGCAGTGTTTGCATGGAGTTTGAAATGTTTCTTGGCTTTTTTATTTTCATTCATTTTAAAATACAGAATCAGGGACCCAAGCGATAGAGCAGCGGTAGGGCGTTTGTCTTTCATGCGACTGATCCAGGACGGACCTTTGTTCGATCCCGACGTCCCATATTGTCCCCCAAGCCAGGAGTGATTTCTGAGCTCATAGCTAGGAGTAACCCCTGAGCGTCACCGGGTGTGGCCCCAAAACCAAAACAAACAAACAAACAAAAATACGGAACGGGGACCGAGAGACTGCACAGCGGCAGGGCATTTGCCTTGCAAAAAGCTGATCCATGATAAACGGTGGTTCAAATCCCGGCATCCCATATTGTCCCCCGTGCCTGCCAGGAGAGATTTCTGAGCGCAGAGCCACGAGTAACCCTGAACACTGCCGAGTATGACCCAAAAAAAAAACCAAAAAACCCCAAACAAACAAAATACAGAATCATTTGCAACACAGAAGTTTTCACTTACTATTTTAATGTAGTCAGAATTTTCCTTCATAGTTTGTACTTTTGGGTATCTTATTTTAAAACTGTCTCAATCCCAACATGATAAAAAATATTCTCACACATGTTACATTTCTGTTAAAAGTTCTGTGGGAACACTTACATCTTTAGCTAACGTGATAGTTAATTTTATGTGTAGATTTAACTGGATCACTAGAAACCCAAAGTATTGATACAAGATTCAGGTGTTTCTGTGAACATGTTTTTGATGGATTAGTAGTAAATTTGTGGGCTTAAATAAAATTGATTGCTCTTTTCAATGCTGGTGTTTTTCGCCCAAATGAATGAAAAAGGTCAGACCAGAACAAAAACACACCACTTTTGCTCCAAGAGAATTTCCCTAGCTTGCTGCCTGTAGACATTAGCTGCAATATAGACTCTTCTTGTCGCTAACCTTTAATCTGAGACATACATAATCACTGATGTGAATAATCCGTATCTATCTATCATCTATATATGTATATATCCCTAGCTAACTAGCTCCCTATCTATCTATTCCTCTACTTGTGATTTTTTTCTATCTACTTATCAACTCCCTATCTATCCTGTCTCCTATTGGTTCTGTTTCTCTGGAGAAGTGTAATATACCCTCCTTAGAGAGTCATTTTAAAATGTGTGTAAATTATTAATTTTATCTTTTTTCTAATAGGATTGTCTTTGATCATATTTTTTCAATAAGTATTGTTTTACCTGTAATCTCACAAGTTTTTATATTAATTGTTGTCTAGTCCAAACTAGTTTAAATGTACTAATGACTTCTTTGTTCATTACTTAAACATGTTAAAATTGTTTTTCAAATGTGAAGTTTTTCCTGGTCTCTTGTTGGTAATGGTTGCTAACTTATAGTACTATATGTTAGAAAAGTTATGTGGGCCAGTGCACGGGTTTTGCATGTGGCTGACCTAGTCTGATCCCTGCAATGCATGTGGCCCCACATGTACCTCAAGGGATGGCTCCTGAAAACAGAGCAAGGAATAGTCTTTTAGTGATGCTAAGCATAGCCCAAAAGTTTCTCCAAAAACAAAAATAAACTTTTAATTTTAATCAAGTAATGTATTGTTTCTTTGATTTACAATTACTACATGGCCCTTTTTTGAAAGTGTTTAAAATGTACTATCCAATAGATGTCCATAGGTCATATTTAAATCATGATATTTAAATTTTAATTAATAATTTAATTCTAGTTTTTTGTTTTTGTTTTGGATTTTCGGTTTTTTGGTGTGTTTTTTTTTTTTTTAACTATCATACCTGGCAGCGCTCAGGGGTTACTCCGGACTCTATGTTCAGAAATCACTCCTGGCAGGCTCATGGGACCATATGGGATGCCAAGATTCAAACCACCATCCTTCTGTATGCAAGGCAAACGCCCTACTGCTGTGCTATCTCTCCGGCCCTAATTTTAATTACTTTTGCTTTAAAGTATTTTTATTAAATCACTGTGAACCGCAGAGTTAAAAAGTTGTTGATAGTTTAAGTTTTGATCATATGGGGATGGAGAGAAAGCACAGAAGTAAGGCATTTTTGGGCTCCCTGTGTGTGACACCAGGCGGGGAAAATCCGCGAAAGTACACCGGCCCAGTGGGGCTCAGCTGTGAAAGACTGTGAGTGTGACCTGTCTATGTCTGTCTACTGTCCTCTTGCGTGAAACTCTTGCGAGTGGGGCAAAAAGAGCCTCCAGAAACCTCGCTCGCCCAGACGCCATTTTCAGGGAGGGACTTCAGAGCATAAAAGCCGGCTATCCTTTGCAAAAGCTGGCTCCCTGTGTGTGACACCAGGCGGGGAAAATCCGCGAAAGTACACCGGCCCAGTGGGGCTCAGCTGTGAAAGACTGTGAGTGTGACCTGTCTATGTCTGTCTACTGTCCTCTTGCGTGAAACTCTTGCGAGTGGGGCAAAAAGAGGCTCAGAGGAGCACGGCCGCTCCGCTTCGCTACGCGGCCGTGCACTCTTTCTAAGGAAAGAACTCCATTGCAACAAGAAGGAAAAATCACACTAAGAACGGCGCTATATCACAGAAGCAAACATTTCTCTCTGGACTGTCTTCTCTGTTACATGCTCGGGCCTAAGATTTGACCCAGTGTGAGGCTTCATCCACGGAGGACTCCCCTCCCTTAGAGGCAAGTCAGCCCATCCAGAAAGGGAGGAGCCAGAGGAGTGTGCTGCCTACATCATATAGACAATGAATACCACTACAACACGTAGAAAAACCCACAATACAAATGTGACAATGGGGAAACAGCGCAGGCCAGCATCAGACATAGAGAATGAAGATGACAATTCTGAGGACCAGATAATGACTGAACAACTAATCAACCTCTCAGATAAGGACTTTAGACTAGCAATATGGAAGGTGCTCAACAGACTCCAAGAAACCATGGATCGAGTTGAACAGAACACTAATAAGAACCAAGAAAATATGAAGGCAGAAATGACAAAACTCCAAACTGAAATAACATGTCAACTAACAGGCCTGAAAAACTCAGTAAACGAAGTGAATGACAAAATGGATAAGCTCTGGGACAGGGTATCAGAAGCTGAGAATAGACTTGGTGCTGTGGAAGATGAGATACATAACAATTCCATACAGCAGGAGAGATTGGACAAAAAACTTAAAGCAAATGAGCAGACAATGGAAAAATTAGTCAAAGAATGGGAACAGACGAAAATAGAAGTCTATGATAAGATCAACAGAAACAACTTAAGAATCATTGGAGTCCCAGAGACCCAGGAAGAAAATTTCCAGGAAGAATCAATGGTCAAGAACATCATTAAAGAGAAACTTCCAGAGCTAAAGAATATATGTGATCAAATCCTGCATGCCCGAAGAGTACCAACCAAAAGAGACCCCAGAAAAACCACCCCAAGACACATCCTAGTCACAATGACAAATCCCACAGATAGAGACAGAATTCTGAAAACAGCAAGATCAAAAGGGGAAATCATGTTCAAGCAAGCTTCCCTGAGATTTACAGCAGACCTGTCACCAGAAACGCTCAATGCCAGAAAGCAGTGGTGGGATATTGTGACAAGACTGAATGAAATGAATGCTTCACCCAGAATACTATACCCAGCAAAACTCACTTTCCGGTTTGATGGAAGAATACATGGTTTCACAGACAAAAAACAGCTCAGAAACTTCACAGACACAAAACCAGTCTTAAGAGAAAAACTGAAAGACCTAATCTAAGACAAGACTACCCAAAAGACACACCAAATTTTGAAATAAAGATGGCGTTAAATCCCAGGACAATTCTTTCTCTCAACGTCAATGGACTAAATGCACCAGTTAAGAGACACAGAGTGGCTAAATGGATCAAAAAACTCAATCCAACCTTCTGCTGCCTACAAGAAACGCACCTGAATAGTCAGAACAAACATAGACTCAAAATAAAAGGCTGGAGAAAAGTTATCCAAGCAAACAACACCCATAAAAAAGCTGGAGTGGCCATACTAATATCAGATAATGCAAACTTTATACTCAGGAAGGTTGTAAGGGACAAAGACGGACATTTTATATTAATCAAGGGGTACGTAGAGCAGGAAGAATTCACTCTCCTAAACATATATGCACCGAATGAGGGGCCAGCAAAATATTTAATACAACTGCTGACAAATCTGAAAAATAATATCAACAACAACACAATAATTGTGGGGGACCTAAACACGGCTTTGTCAACACTGGACAGGTCAACCAGACTGAAACCCAACAAGAATATACTAGACCTGAGGAGAGAAATGGAAGAAAGAGGCCTAGTGGATATATATAGGACACTCCATCCCCAGAAACCTGGATACACATTCTTCTCCAATGTACATGGGACATTCTCCAGGATAGACTACATGCTGGCACATAAAACATACCTCCATAAGATCAAGAGGATAGAAATTTTGCAGACTACCTTCGCTGACCACAAGGCTCTGAAATTATTTGTGAACTCCAAAGGGACTCAGAAGAAACACTTTAACACCTGGAAGTTAAACAGCCTCATGCTCAATAACCAGTGGGTCCGAGATGAAATCAAGGAGGAAATAAAAAGGTTCCTGGAAACAAATGACAATAAAGACACAAACTCTCAGAACTTATGGGACACAGCAAAAGCAGTACTGAGAGGAAAATTTATAGCTTTGCAAGCACACATCAGGAAGGAAGAAGGAGCTTACCTGAGTAGCTTAATGACACAGCTAATAGAACTAGAAAATGCTCAACAAAAGGACCCAAGAACAGGAAGACAGAAGGAAATAACAAAGCTGAGAGCAGAAATCAACGAAGTGGAAACTCAAAAAACAATCCGAAAGATCAACGAAAGCAGAAGTTGGTTCTTTGAAAAAATAAACAAGATTGATAGACCACTGGCAAACCTAACAAAGAAAGAGAGAGAGAGAAACTTGATAACTCGTATCAGGAATGAAAAAGGAGAGATCACTACTGATATGACAGAGATTCAAAGGGTAATCAGAAACTACTTTGAAAAACTCTACGCCACTAAAAATGAGAACCTGGAAGAAATGGATAAATTCTTGGACTCTTATAATCTTCCACGGTTGAAGGAAGAGGATGTAGCATATCTAAACACCCCCATCACCATTGATGAAATTAAAACAGTAATCAAATGTCTGCCGAAAAACAAAAGCCCAGGTCCAGATGGATTCACTAATGAATTCTATCAAACTTTCCAAGAGGAACTACTGCCAATCTTGGCAAGACTCTTTCATGAAATTGAACAAACAGAAACACTTCCAAATAGCTTTTATGAAGCCAACATCACCTTGATACCTAAACCAGACAGAGACGCTACCAAAAAAGAAAATTACAGACCAATATCACTGATGAATGCAGATGCAAAGATCCTCAACAAAATCCTGGCAAATAGGATTCAATGCCTCATTAAGAAGATCATCCACTACGATCAAGTAGGTTTCATCCCAGGAATGCAAGGCTGGTTTAACATCCGTAAATCTATCAACATAATACACAACATCAATAACAAGAAAAATAAAAACCACATGATCATATCAATAGATGCAGAGAAAGCATTTGATAAGGTCCAACACCCATTCTTGATCAAAACTCTCAGCAAGATGGGAATGGAGGGAACCTTTCTCAATATAGTGAAGGCCATCTACCACAAGCCAGTGGCAAATATTATCCTCAATGGAGAAAAACTGAAAGCCTTCCCTCTAAATTCTGGCACAAGACAAGGCTGTCCTCTCTCACCACTCCTATTCAACATAGCACTGGAAGTACTTGCTATAGCGATTAGGCAAGAAAAGGATATCAAGGGAATCCAGATAGGAAAGGAAGAAGTCAAGCTCTCACTGTTTGCAGATGACATGATACTCTACTTAGAAAACCCTAAAGACTCTATCAAAAAGCTTCTAGAAACAATAGACTCATATAGCAAGGTGGCAGGCTACAAAATTAACACACAAAAATCAATGGCCTTTCTATACACCAACAGTAATAAAGAAGAAATGGACATTAAGAAAACAACCCCATTCACAATAGTACCACACAAACTCAAATATCTTGGAATCAACTTGACTAAATATGTGAAGGACCTATACAAAGAAAACTATAAAACTCTGCTCCAAGAAATAAGAGAGGACACACGGAAATGGAAACACATACCCTGCTCATGGATTGGCAGGATTAACATCATCAAAATGTCAATACTCCCCAAGGCATTATACAGATTTAATGCCATCCCTCTAAAGATACCCATGACATTCTTCAAAGAAGTGGATCAGACACTTTTGAAATTCATTTGGAACAATAAACACCCTCGAATAGCTAAAGCAATCATTGGGAAAAAGAATATGGGAGGAATTACTTTTCCCAACTTTAAACTGTACTACAAAGCAACAGTTATCAAAACAGCATGGTATTGGAATAAGGATAGGTCCTCAGATCAGTGGAATAGGCTTGAATACTCAGAAAATGTTCCCCAGAGATACAACCATCTAATTTTTGATAAAGGAGCAGGAAATCCTAAATGGAGCAGGGAAAGCCTCTTCAACAAGTGGTGTTGGCACAATTGGATAGCCACTTGCAAAAAATTAAACTTAGACCCCCAGCTAACATCATGTACAAAGGTAAAATCCAAATGGATTAAAGACCTCGATATCAGCCCCAAAACCATAAGATATATAGAACAGCACATAGGCAAAACACTACAGGACATTACAGGCATCTTCAAGGAGGAAACTGCACTCTCCAAGCAAGTGAAAGCAGAGATTAACAGATGGGAATATATTAAGCTGAGAAGCTTCTGCACCTCAAAGGAAATAGTGCCCAGGATACAAGAGCCACCCACTGAGTGGGAGAAACTATTCACCCAATACCCATCAGATAAGGGGCTAATCTCCAAAATATACAAGGCACTGACAGAACTTTACAAGAAAAAAACATCTAACCCCATCAAAAAATGGGGAGAAGAAATGAACAGACACTTTGACAAAGAAGAAATACGCATGGCCAAAAGACACATGAAAAAATGTTCCACATCACTAATCATCAGGGAGATGCAAATCAAAACAACGATGAGATACCACCTCACACCCCAGAGAATGGCACACATCACAAAGAATGAGAATAAACAGTGTTGGCGGGGATGTGGAGAGAAAGGAACTCTTATCCACTGCTGGTGGGAATGCTGTCTAGTTCAACCTTTATGGAAAGCGATATGGAGATTCCTCCAAAAACTGGAAATCGAGCTCCCATACGATCCAGCTATACCACTCCTAGGAATATACCCTAGGAACACAAAAATACAATACAAAAACCCCTTCCTTACACCTATATTCATTGCAGCTCTATTTACCATAGCAAGACTCTGGAAACAACCAAGATGCCCTTCAACAGATGAATGGCTAAAGAAACTGTGGTACATATACACAATGGAATATTATGCAGCTGTCAGGAGAGATGAAGTCATGAAATTTTCCTATACATGGATGTACATGGAATCTATTATGCTGAGTGAAATAAGTCAGAGAGAGAGAGAAAAACGCAGAATGGTCTCACTCATCTATGGGTTTTAAGAAAAATGAAAGACACCCTTGTAATAATAATTTTCAGACACAAAAGAGAAAAGAGCTGGAAGTTCCAGCTCACCTCAGGAAGCTCACCACAAAGAGTGATGAGTTTAGTTAGAGAAATAACTACATTTTGAACTGTCCTAATATTGAGAATGTATGAGGGAAATGTAGAGCCTGTTTAGGGTACAGGCAGGGGTTGGGTGGGGAGGAGGGTGATTTGGGACTTGGGTGATGGGAATGTTGCACTGGTGATGGGTGGTGTTCCTTTTATGACTGAAACCCAAACACAATCATGTATGTAATCAAGGTGTTTAAATAAAAAAAAAATTAAAAAAAAAAAAAAAAAAAAAAAAAAAAAGAAGTAAGGCATTTTTGCCTTGCATGTGGCCAACCCAGGAGGGACCTGGTTCAATTCCCGGCATCCCATATGGGTCCCCAGCCTGTCAGGGGTAATTTCTGAGTGCAGAGTCAGGTCCAGCACTGCTGGGTGTGCCCAAAAACCAATAAATAAATAAATAAATAAATAAAGTTTTAAAAAAGTTTCGGTCATATGATGTTCCAACACTCATCCCTTCATCAATGTTTATTTTCCACCACCAGTTTCCCCAGTTATCCTATATTTACCAATTACTGAGTTATTATTAAATGCTAGGTTATGCATGTGACTTTGCCTTCTTTTAATTGTTTTTATCAGTTTTTAAGACTAAATTATTGGGTGCTTGCACATTTAAAGTGGTAAAAATTATCATTTGAAGTAAATCTTTCATAGTTATGAAATATTTCTGTTTATCCTAATTACCATGTTTCAGTGCATAATTATCACATCATGTTTTTTTCCATCCAAAAATTGGTCTAATAACCTTTCAACATGACTTACCACTAACAAAGTAACAGAGCAGCAGAATATTCACCAGCTCACAATTGACATTTGTCTTCTGGAGGGAGCATTATGAGCTACTAACCTAGAATTCTCAGTGCATGCTCATCGTCAGTCCACATGAACAAGTTTTGTAAAGACTACTTGCACTGTTTCTAGCAGTAAATGATGAGTGTGGTTACCAATTCACATCCACTGGAATTACTTAGTTCCTGTCCTCAGAACTATTAAGCAAATGGAAAATTATGAGCTGGAACATTAGGGCCAGAAAGATAGCGTGGTCAAGCACTTGCCTCCTACACAGTTGACTAGGTTTGATCCCCAGCACCACATATGCAGCACCATTAAATTAAGCCTTCCCTTCCCCCCAAAAGTTAAGACCTTATACTACATAGGCCGGAAAGATAGCACAGTGATAGGGTGTTTGCTTTGCACACAGCCGATTCAGGATAAATGGTGGTTTGAATCCTGGCATCCCAGATGGTCCCCCAAGTATGCTAGAAGCAATTTCTGAGTGCAAAGCCAGGTAACCACTTAACACCACTGGGTGTGACCCAAAACAAACGAACAAAGATTATACCACATAAAACAGTAGTCAAAGCTTCAAAAAGATGGAAATTTTGCACTCACTTGTAGGTCTGAAGATGCCACACGGTGGCAGAGCAATGGAGTGAGTAACACAGAGGAGGCAACCAGAAAAGAAAACCAGTGAAACAAATAGTGGAGACACAAGAATTTCCTGACACAAATGATTAAATATTGTAAGCCTGGAGTCAGAGCAATAATACATTGGTAGGGTGGTTGCCTTGCATGCAACCGACCCAGGTTCAGTCCTCGGCATCCTTGAGCACAAAGCCAGGAGTAACCTCAGAGCACTGCCAGGTGTGGCCCAAACACTCCCCAAGATCTTTAAGTCTAAACACAAGTAAATTTTCTCAAGTGTAAAATTTTTATTATAATGCACAAATTAGTAACAGCTATTGTATACATATTTATTTTTCAGATGAGAAAAATATGGACTAAACTGTCACAAAGAAATGGTGCAGCTCAGTTTGAAATGCACAAACTACACAAAGGACAGTTTACTAATAAGTTATATTTAATAGTGGCTCAAAACGTTTAAAGCTTTATCCCACTATTTTTGGTATTAAAAAAAAATCAGGGGCTGGATAGCATGAAGTTAAGGCGTTTGCCTTACGGTGGTTCAAATCCCAGTATCCCATATGGTCCCCCGAGCCTCCAGGAGCGATTTCTGAGCGTAGAGCCAGTAGGAACCCCTGAGCCCTGCCGGATGTGACCCAAAAACCAAACCCCCCAAAAAAAACTCAGCATAAGGGGCCAAAGAGATAGCACAGTGGCAAGACAGACAGTGGTTCTAATTCCAGCACCCCATATGGTTCCCCGAGCCTTCCAGGAGAGATTTCTGAGAGCCACCAGGTCTGACCAAAAACCCCCAAAATAAAATCAGCATAAGATCTGTGACAATTATAGGGGCCAAAGATATCTAGTATCCAATATGGTCCTTCAAGCATTACCAAGAGTGATCCCAGAGTGCAGAAGTAAGAATAATAAACCCGGGGCTGGAGAGATGGCATGGAGGTAAGGTGTTTGCCTTTTATGCAGAAGGTCATTGGTTCGAATCCCGGCATCCCATATGGTCCCCCAAGCCTGCCAGGAGTGATTTCTGAGCATGGAGCCAGGAGTGACCCCTGAGCACTGCCGGGTGTGACCCAAAAACCAAGAAAAAAAAAAGAATAATAAACCCTGAGCACAGCTAAGTGTGGCTATAAAACAAAGTTGTGACAATTATGCAGTGAAATATGGTAATGTGGTTGTCTCCAGGTCCATATGCTCTAAAAATAATTTGACTATTTATCTGAACTTTCTAATTTTCCAGTAATGGTGTTGTGGAAATTCCTACCCAAAGCCAATGAATAACCAAGCATCAAACCTCAAGAAGTGGGAAAGCACAGTGAACCCAGTGGACCCCATGCTCCAGAACTGGATTCAGAACAAAAACATGTGCTCTGTTTTATAAAATATCTGATAAGAGTTAGGGCATTTGTAGGCAGCTGGCATAGAGCAGAAGCAGAAACTTCAAAACATGTTATTTTAAGGCAGGTTCTGGACCATCTCAAGGACTGAGTACATTTGGCTTATGCTCCTTAGTTACAAAGGGACTCTCTGACCATCTCCAGCATGTCACGAAAGCACTCCATGGTCATGTTGTGTCTCCCAGACTCAGCAGCCCCATTCACAGGTCCTGCTCACTGAAGCTAGCTATTTGAAGTCAGCCTGTTTGAAATGTGGGCAAAGTTCTCTTTTCTCATCAATAGTGCAGCTCGATTCTTCTTGATCCCCTTCGTTGGTTATCAAGCTCAGTTCAGACCTTTTTTTATAATACATTTGCATTCATTATTATTTTGAAAATTTCATTCATTTTTATCTCCATTTCCCCAACTAAAATTGACCTCTTCATTTCATCTGATCTTAGGGACATACTCTAGAAACACAAAAACACAATATAAAAATGCCCTCTGCATTCCTATATTAATCACAGCACTATTTATAATAGTCAGAATCTGAAAATAACCCAGGTGCCCAACAACAGATGAATGACTAAAGAAACTGGGTATATCTACACAATGGAATACTATGCAGTCTTTAGGAAAAAAGAAGTCATGAAGTTTGCTTACACATGGGTGGATATGAAGATTATTATGCTGAGTGAAATGAGTCAGAGTGAGAGGGATAGCTATAGAATAATCTCACTCTATCTGTAGGAAAGTCCATGGTAGGAAATTTGCCACAAAGAGCTCTGAGTGCAATTAGAGTAGAGAAGGGTACACTTTGACGATGATAGTTGGTACTGATCACTCTGGACAAGAACTGAGTGCTGAAAGGGAATAAAGTGACATGCTTGGCACCCCTTCATTAGTAATAGTTCAAACCACAGGGTCAAAAAAGGAGAGAGGGTGGGAGAGAAAGAGAGGGAGGGAGGGAGAAAGAGTAAGAGAGAGAGAGAGAGAGAGAGAGAGAGAGAGAGAGAGAGAGAGAGAGAGAGAGAGAGAAGTAAAATGCCTGCTCCAGAGGCAGGTGAGGGGGGAGGGAAACAATATTGGTGATGAGAAATGTGCACTGGTGAAGGTTGTTGTACATTGTATGACTGTAATTCAATAATGAATAACTTTATCTGTAGGGGGATCAACTGTATTATGAGCAACCTTGTAACTACAGTATTTAAATAAAAAAAAATACAATAAAATTGAGCTCTTCACTAGCCAGAGCAATAGTACAGCTGGTAGGGCACTTGACTTGCGTGCGGCCAACCCATCTTTAATCCCCTACACCACATATGGTTCACTGAGACCACCAGAAGGGATCCCAGAGTGCAAACCCCAGAATAAACTCAGAGCAACATCAAGTTTGACCAAAAGACAAGCAACCAAACAAAAGAAAACTGAAAGTGAGCTCTTCAAACCCAAGTTTTTATCTAAGTCATAATTAAATTCCGGAGTTGACTCTTGTTAGGGGCATGCCTCCCAGCTAGTGCTCAGGGGGCCCAGGAACACTCACAGCAATACACTGACAATTGAATCAGGTCAAATGGTTCAAATGCTAAGAAAGTCCCATCAGTGCTCGTGGGTGGTGACCACAGGCCACACCCAGCAGTGATCAGGCAGCCCTGGGAGTCAAACTGGGGTTCTTGTACATTCAAGGTATGTACTACCAACTTCGGATCTATTCATCCCTCCCTTTGGCACCCACAGTTTATTCTTGAAGCTGTCTGTTTTCTTAAATTTCTTAAATAGGAGTTTAAGATGCAATTGAAAGGAGATGGCTTTTACAGCTAAAGGACAATGACCCTTCTGCTATGGTAAATATGATCAGAGAATTTGATTTGAGATTGACTTGGTTCTGTCATGTGTAATTACAACTATACTTTCATGTTCTTTTATTTATTAGTTTATAGATATTAATTACTACATTCTTACAGATTTAAACCTGAAATGATAACATAAACAGAGACTCTGGAAATCATTGCTGTTTCCTAAAGTAATCTCCAAAGTGCCCTGTCTTCTGATGAGTTTGCCTTACTCAATAATGTGAGCTCTTGGGCAGGCGAGGTGGCACTAGAGGTAAGGTGTCTGCCTTGCAAGCGCTAGCCAAGGAAGGACCACGGTTTAATCCTCTGGCGTCCCATATGGTTTCCCCAAACCAGGGGCAATTTCTGAGCGCTTAGCCAGGAGTAACCCCTGAGCATCAAACGGGTGTGGCCGAAAAAACAAAAAACAAAAAATAAATAATAATGTGAGCTCTCCTAATGTTATGTTGAACATTTCTGAATGCTTATAAGATTGTTGAGGCAAACTAAAGATTAATGTGTTTTTCTTTCTCTTACATGCTTGATGAAAAGAATAAATAACCATGACTTTACCAGATTTCCTGTCTAACCAAGAGGTTGATGTGCTGGCTTCATTTGTATTAATTAGCCTAATGACTGAGCTTCACTTTTTATTTATTTATTTATTTATTTATATTCTGATTTTGTCTCTTTTGTGCCAGAACTGGGAGTTCTCAGATCTGGATACAGTAGCAATTGAGGAATTCGGTAGACTTGTCTTTGGGTTCACGCCTATGGCTATGATTTAGAAACTATGCTGCAATTGACCTGGTGCTTCTGATAAACTACTAAGAAAAGAGGTCCTAGAAGAGGAGGAGAGATAGTCTTTTTTCTATTTATACTTTTTTTTGTTTATTTTGTTTTGGAGTCACATCTAGTGGTGCCAAGGTTTATTCCTACTCTGAGTTCAGTCCTGGCAGGACTTGGGGGAACCACATGGAATTTGGGGATTGACTGAGTTGGCTGTGTGCAAGGTAAATACCATACTTGCTGTATGGTACCTATTTATACTTATAATTCGTTTTGCCCGTGAGACTGGACTGGTGGTATTGTAAAATTACTTTGCTCACTGCTCTCTGTGCACCATCATATCATAAAGTCTTCTGACCAAACCTGAAGAAAGAAAAGAGCAGAGTGGAGTTCTTCAGGGAACTTTCTATTTACTATGTATGATGTACTCTTTATGTCTTCTATAGTTTTTAACTTCCTTTTGTTGATATTGTTGTTATTGATGGGGGAGGCACACCTGGTGGCACTCGGGTTACTCCTTGCTCTACACTCAGAAATCACTCTTGGCAGACTCAGGGGATCATATGGGATGTCAGGGATCAAACCTAGTCGGCTGTCTGCAAGGCAACCGCCCTACCACTGTGCTATCAGTCCTGCCCCTTTAATTTTTTTTTATTTTTAATTCCAATTTGTCAAGAAACATTTTTTAATAGGGCAAGAGTTTTTCCTCATTGTACCTCTCAAATTCTCATCTTCCCAGCAAGAGAAACAGAAGCCAAGGTGAAGAACAGTTATGTTTGACTTTCACACCAGCTTTTGCTAAATTCCCAAGTGAACATATTAGAGGCAGATGAGAATCGTATCTCAGGGCCAGAGTCATAGTACAGTGGGTAGGGCACTTGTGTTATGTGCAACAGACCTGGGTTTGATCCCCAGCATCCCTTATGGTACCCCAAGCACTGTCAGGAGTGATTCCTGAGTACAGAGTCAGGAGTAATCCCTGAGCACCGCTGGGTGTGGTCCTAATATACATATATATATGTATATATATGAAAATAGAATTGTATCTCATTTTCCCTTTACTCTCCCCACCCCACCTGAGATCCTTCACTCCCCACTCCCCACAAACCTTATCACAAGTCTAGTATTCTAGAATACAGGACTCCATGATTAAGTGGAGAACCCATAAACCACTTCTCATTAGCAGCTGAAAATATGCTTAATGACACTCACACCCTTCTGTTATTGACTAACACTTTTACAAGAATGCAGGCTAAGTTTGCTATGCTGAGTTTGAAAACAGTTTGCGCACTGCCTCTGCCTTAGGAAGACTTTAGTGGGAAGGAGATTCTATGATCTTGCCATTTATCACCGAATGATCTATCTATATCTATATATCAACAGAAAAGGACTTATTGCTCTCCAGAGAAAGAGAAGCAAGAGGATTTAAAAGGAGATTTATTAAGAGGAATTGGCTCACCCTGACAAGACCCTGAATCTGTGAGCATCTGTGAGCAGGAGACCAGGAAACATAATCCAAGACCGAAAGCCTGAGGAAAGGTAAATCCCACTATGAGGGCAGGATATGAGATGTCATGTCCTAGCTCAAGCAATGAGTCAGGGAAAAAGGAGGAATAAATTCCTCCTTCCTCCACATTTTTGTTCTCATCAGGCCCCTAATGGGCTGGCTGACGCTTACCAACCTCGGGGAAGCAATTTTCTAGTTCAAATGTAAACCACTCCCAGACACACATTGATTCAGAGATCTGTGACCCTGGGTCAAATCAAATTCACACAAAATTCACTATCAAAATGGAAAGTTCAAAACTTTCCTGGAGGGTAATCTTTTACAACTTTGTGACTAATAATAGGAATTTACTCAAAATATATACTCACACAGTCATAACAAGGTAAATTGCTATAATAATATTTCATGAAAAAAAAAAGTCTTGAAAAAAGATTTTTCATCTGTATCATCAGGAGCCAATTCAGATTAAGCATCATGAAGCTACTACCTGGTCCTCCAAACTCTGCTAGAGCAAGTCCCCAGCACTGAGCTGGCAGTGTCTGAGCACTGCAGGGTGTTACAGGAAAACTCACCAAACAGAATCAGTTACTCATTAGTAACTTAAGAAAATAAGAAAGTTCGGGCCTGGAGAGATAGCACAGCGGCGTTTGCCTTGCAAGCAGCCAATCCAGGACCAAAGGTGGTTGGTTCGAATCCCGGTGTCCCATATGGTCCCCCATGCTTGCCAGGAGGTATTTCTGAGCAGACAGCCAGGAGTAACCCCTGAGCACCACCGGGTGTGGCCCAAAAACCAAAAAAAAAAAAAAAGAACTTCCTTATTTTCTTTTCTTTTTTTTTTTTTTTTTTGGTTCAGGATTCGAACCAACCACCTTTGGTCCTGGATCAGCTGCTTGCAAGGCAAATGCTGCTGTGCTATCTCTCCGGGCCCAAATAAGGAAGTTCTTTGCTAATGGATATGAAGATCTCCAAGATGTGTCATTAAATGAAAAATATAAAGCGTATGACCATAAACATGATGTGCTATTATTTCTGAAAAAGGGAAAAGGGGAATACACATGTATTTGCTTTCATAGGCACAGCTATCTCTGGAAAGATTTGGAAGGTATATAAGAAATGTGCCTGGGTCATTTCGATAGAACTTGTTGATGAGGTGTCTTCTTTTATATGTTGTGTTACCTCACTCAAAACTGGAAAGAATATACAGAAGAAATTGCTTTATATTACACCAAAATGTTAAAATACTGATTTCTTGATTATCAGAATCTAGGCAGTTATTATTCTCAATTTATATCCTAATTTTCTAGCTGGTATGTTATTTTTATAATTAGAAAATTATTTTTTAGAAAAAAAATCTTTCTTGTCTTTTTGGTTGCCAAAGCTCTTCTTGCTATGACTTTAAGCCAGCTTTTTTTTTTTTCTCCTCCCCCGCCCCCTTAAGCCAGCTTTTAATCATATGGTGATATGGATTGTACCAACTTTTTAAACTTTAAAATTATGTGACTTACTCTGGACAAGAACTGAGTGCTGATAGGAAATAAAATGATATGCATGATACCCCTTCAGTAACACTATTGCAAGCCACAGCATCTAAATGAAAGAAAGAAAACAGAAGAGAGAGAAAGAGAATAAGAGAAATATCTGCCACAAAGGCAAGCAAGGAGGAGTGGGGAAGTGCAGGATCATTGGTGATGGGAAATATGCACTGGTGAAGAGTGTTGGACATTGTTTGACTGAAATTCAATCATGAACAACTTTCTGTGTATTACATGGTGGTACAATTAAAGAATTTATTTTAAAAATAAAATAAAATATTTTAATTATGTTATTTTATCACCTAAGTACTAAATTGTAGTGAATAATTTAAGTATTTTAACTTCATTTTTTTTTGGGGGGGGGGACACTCAGGAACTACTCCTGGCCCAGCTTTAAGCTCAGGAATCACTCCTGGCAGGCTCAAACCCGGGTCCACATGCAAGGCAGATGGCCCACTCACTGTGCTATTGCTTTGGCCCCGTATTTTAACTTTTTAATGGATGGTTCTCTTTAGGTTTAATCACAAGAATGTATTGTTCTGTTTAATCTAAACCACTTACATAAATACTATATGTAGTATGTATGTATTTTTAATTTTGGTCATTAGGTGATAATTTATGATTTGGAATTCTTCCTTCTTAAGGGAATCTTTGGGCAGGTTTCCCCAATAGACATGTGTGGAAGCCTCAGTGAGATCTGAGTGTAATGCCCAGTACTAGCAGAGAACTTTAAGGCTCAGATCTCAAATTTGTTTCTTCATCATTATAACTACTAGCATAGACCAGAAAGATAGAATAGAGGTTAGAGCATCTCTGTGCCAAGCAGAGGCCTCTCTGGTTGCTGTGTTTACCCACTGGACTGCTTATTTTAAGAATATTGTTTTGAAATTCAACTATCTTGGGGGCTGGAGTGATAGGACAATGGTAAGGCGTTTGCCTTGCATGTGGACAACATAGGACGGACCCTTGAGCTTGCCAGGAGTGACTTCTGAGCATAGAGCCAGGAGTAACCCCTGAGCACCCAAAAAATAAACAAATAAATAAATAAATTCACAATCTTTAGAACTGTTTTTGGTATTATATTACAAAGTATGAATAAAACACATTTAAAAAGTATCACTTATACGGTATCTAATCCTGAAACAAACCTAAATAAAACATTACTTTGAATATTGAAGGTCATAATTCTTGCCCCTTGTTCTAGAACCATTTTCTATAGTCTTATCTTGTCCACTCTTTTCTCTAGAAACCAGAAAGTATGTGCAATGAGAAGTTAGATCTTAACATGGATTCTAACATCAGGTCATCAGTTGGATTCTGATCCAACTCACTTAATGGCTTAGAAGAATTAAATTTGTTTTTAAAATATCAGTATTCTTAGCCATAAAAATTGGAATATGGGGCTATGAAATTAGTATATCTGTATGAATTTGGAGAGCCATAAGAAGTATATTTAGTGGGCCTGGAGAGATAGCACAGCGGCGTTTGCCTTGCAAGCAGCCGATCCAGGACCAAAGGTGGTTGGTTCGAATCCCGGTGTCCCATATGGTCCCCCGTGCCTGCCAGGAGCTATTTCTGAGCAAACAGCCAGGAGTAACCCCTGAGCACCACCGGGTGTGGCCCAAAAACCAAAAAAAAAAAAAAAAAAGTATATTTAGTATTTTAATATTTCATTAATTAATTTACCAACTTCTTGTTAAATTGCAAAACATGATGGATTCTTAGAATTTTATTTTTAAGTTTAAAATTGTCATTTATTTATTTTGTTGTTGTTTTCCCCCCACCACTTCTGGCAGTGCTCAGGGTTTGCTCCTGGCTTTGTGCTCAAGGATCACTCCTGGTGAGGCTCAAAAAATAGGGGAAGGAACAATATTGGGTGCTAGGGATCAAACCCAGGACAACTGCATGCAAGATAAATAAACACTTTTCCCACTGTGCTATCTCTCCAATCCTTCTTTTTTGAACTTTTTATAAGAAAGCAGCAAATACATATATATGCATATATGGGTATGATATGAAATAATATATTTATATGTATCTGTGAAGGCTAATTTTCATAACTGAACCTAGAGGAAGTTACCAACTATTTGTCTCTTCTAAGAGAAACAACCATTGCTTTAAGCTCGACTCTTTTATTTTTGAAAGTGAATAAAAGAAAATACATCAATAACACACTTTATTTTCTAAATATAAAATCATACTGATAACACATTTGAAAGCTTTGAGTCCTGAGTTTTATTTACTTTCTCATATGTTCTTAAACTACTCCTCTATTGTGATATCAAACAAACAAAATATCAACCAAATTATTTTTTCCTGTTATCTGGTAAATTAAATACTTTTCTGAGTGATATAGGACAACACTCTAACATATGAATAGGAATGTTTTTCACTTCAAATTGTCGAAAGTTGACCAAGGTCAGTTTCCCTGGGAAGCAGACTCTGAGACGGGGGTCGATACACAGGTATGGCTTGGCAAGTGCCATGGAGCTCAGCCTTCAATAAAGGGAAGAAAACAGGTTCGGGAGATAGAGAAGCTGAAATGTGGGAGCCTAGAGGGAATTCTGTACCTGGAAAGGCCCTTTAGATTTATGCTGCCTTGAGGCAAGAAGTTGAGAACAGTCCACATTGTCCAGGGCTGGCCCATAACTTTTCTGGAAGGAAAATGGACTGGCTCTGGCTGATGACAATTCTAGGAAAGGTTTTTCCTGAGAACTGGGGCATGGGAAGTGAGTAGGCAGACTTCTGATTTCCCCACCCCAACACTCACTATATTCCTCAATCAAAATATATTTTGATTGTCTTAAATTCCTATTTTAGGTATATAACATATAACATAAACGAATGTCTACTGAAGAATTAATAACAACTACCAGATTCAAGATTGGCTACAATCAAAAGCAACTAGAAGGGGAGAAATAAAAAGAATCCAGTCCTCATGTGTTTGAAATGAAGCGATTTTGTTTTATTTTTAAATAAAATTTTAATTGAATCACCATCACCGTGAGATACAAAAAGTTGCTTATGATTGTGTTTCAGTCACACAGTGCCCAACACCCTTTACCAGTGCACATCTCTCGCCACCAATAACCCCAGTTTCCTTCCTGTCCTCCTACCCCCTACCCTCCCCCCTACCTGCCTCTGTGGCAAATATTTTTAGAGGCAGATATTTTTCTTCTATCTCTCTTTCTCTCTCTCCCATTTTCTTTTGGACACTGTGGTTTACAATATTGTTACTAAAGGATTATTATGCATATCACTATATCTCCTGAAAGGAAGCAGACTTACAGCTTAACATGCATGCCAATTATCTTTTAAAAAAAAATAACACCAAAAATTATGTGCGCTAGAGTGATAGTACAGTGGGTAAGGCACTTGCTTTGCAAGTGACCTACCTGGATTTGATCCCTCTCATCGTATATAGTTCCCTTCCAAGAATAATCCCTGAGCATAGAGCACTGAGCACCACTGGGTGCTCCCCCCCACAAAGTAAATAAAATATATTATTTCCAAATATACATAGCCCTCTTTTTTTTTTTTTTTTTTTTGGTTTTTGGGCCACACCCGGCAGTGCTCAGAGGTTGCTCCTGGCTGTCTGCTCAGAAATAGCTCCTGGCAGGCACAGGGGACCATATGGGACGCCGGGATTCGAACCAACCACCTTTGGTCCTGAATCGGCTGCTTGCAAGGCAAACGCCACTGTGCTATCCATCCGGGCCCATACAAAGCCCTCTTACTTAACCTTAATCTTATGCATTTGTCTCCTAAATATTTAATATAAAGGTGAGGGTAATGTTATGTCCCATCTCTAATGCCCCAGAAGATAAGTACAGATTTGATATACGCAGCTAAAAGTCCTGTTTCTGTCTATACAAAATCTCAAAAGGCATGAAGACATTGAGCTACTTCAGATCCAAGACAGATTTATTTGAGCTAAGTGTCTTGGGCAAATGTATTACTTTCTTAAATCTACAGAAGCATAAAATAAAGGGCTGGAGAGGGTGGAAGGAGGAGAGACTAAGAAACAGAACAAGAGGATGAGAGTCTGAGAATATGGAGTGGAGTATGGAATATGGAGTATGAAAAAGAAAAGAAAAAATTTTTACAAGATTAAAATACTAAACATGGAAGGAATAACAGAATGAGAAACAAAACCCACTATTTTTCCACAATTGTACCAATAATTTAGTGTATAAAATTCAAAGTGGCCAGAGTGATATTCCTGTAAGGGTTTTTTTTTTCCTGGTATGTAACTAACCTAGAATTGATTCCCAGCGGGGGAACGGTGGGAAAAAAAAAAAAAAGAATAGATCCCCAGCATCCCACTGGGTCCCTCAAGCACTGTCAGAATAATTTCTGAGTTCAGAATCTGGAGTAATACCTAAGAATTGCCAGGTGTGACTTGCCCAAAAATCAGAGGATATCCACTACAGCAGGTAATGTGCTTTCTTTGCATATGGCTGACTTGTGTTTGATTCTCTGCCTCCCATATGAGCCATGGTGCTCCTCTAGAAGTGATAGAAGTGATCCCTGAGCACAATTCCAGTAGTAGGATCTGAACACAGCCAGGTGTGGACTTGTCCCCTTCAATGCATCAAAGATGTAGCTCAGTGATAGAGTACCTGCTTTCATACATGAGGCCCTAGGTTTGATGCCTGCTCAGATAAGATGAAAAGAAAAGCACCAATAGATGCTAAAATGAATGGTTGGTAGTTTGATAACTAGGGCTTTCTCACAGCCTAAAAGTATTTCCATAGATTCCCTTTCTGCATGAACTAGAGCAACTGAAAACACCTTGTATAACCTCTGACAGAAATGGCCTAGCTCCCCAACTTGACCTTATCCAGATTTTCCCTTAAATTCTCAGAGTGTGTGATGATTATGATCCACAATCTAAGAGAAATACTGAATAATTAATAACTGAATAGCCTTCTGGATCTGAAATTCAAGTTATAAAAAAGAACTTTTAAAGTAATGCATAAAACTTCAGTGCAATAATCACACTTACTATAACTTACATGTTTACCTGGTGGTGCTCAGGGCTTAATCCTGGCTCTGAGCTCAGAGATCATTTCTGATACTTAAGGGACTATATGTGATGTAAGGTTTGAATCTAGGTTAATGGCATGAAAGGCAAATGCTACTTGCTCTATTATCTCTCTGGTCCTAAAATTTATGCTTAAAATTTTACATTTCCTAAACTATATATATGTTAGACAGAGTATTTCTAGTGAGTTTCTTGGGAAATAGGTAGCTGGAAATTTTTTAATTTGTTTGTTTGGGGCAAAAACAAATTATCTCCATGGAGATAATTATAAAGAGGGAAATGATAACTCACAAAGGTGATTTTTCTTTTTTAGTTCACTAATGAATAAGGTCACTGCCTTAACTGAACTTGCTTGAACTGCATAGCCAATAATGGGAAACTGACGTCAGACACCAAAAGGTCAAATTGTCATTAATGTAAAGGTCTTGCCTGTTGTGTAAGATTTTGAATTGAATCACTAGAAAACAGACCTGAACTAAGAAATATCCTGTAAAACAACTGACTCGCATTCTTCAGAAATACCAACAGTAAGAAAAAAAAAGAAAGATCCAGGAACTCCTCCAAACTATGAGTGACCAAACTACAGGAACAAGAATTGCAGTGAATGGAACGCATGTGGATGTTGGGTAAGAAAAAATAATTGCTATGAAAAATACTATAATTTGAATTTTGAACCTTTAAAACATGGGCTTTAGATTAAATGAATGTTATCAATATTAGATCTTCTGAATTTCATAATTCATAATTTTGTAATGATTCTCCATTCTCATACCAGCACACATTAGTTTTAAATCTGTTTTTCCTTTTAAATTAGTTTGTTTGGGGCCACATTTGATGGCTCTCAGGGATTGCTCCTGGCTCTGCACTCAGAAATCACTCCTGGCAGGCTCGGGGGAACCATATGGGATGCTGGGCATCAAACCCATGTGGCCACATGCAAGGCAAAAGCCCTACCAGCTATGCTAGCAGTCCAGCTCTAAGCTATTTTCTTTTACTAGCCCACAACTAGCAGTACTGATGAGGGGCAGGACCATTCAATCCCAGCAATGCACTGAATCCAAGACCACTTTTTTTTTTTAATATAAAATCTTTTGATGGTGCAGCAGGGTGGAACATGCAGTGCTGAGGATAAAATTCAGGACTGAAGAGAAATAAAGCATGTACCCTACTGCCTGAACTAGCTCCCTGACCCTTAGCTGATTTTTATTCAGAGTGGGATAAGAGTTGGCTTGTCCTTGGGCTTCGGGGGCTACTCCTGACTGGGTACTTTGCTCTTGATCATGCTCAGGGACCAAACGCAGGCCTCCAGTATGTAAAATGTGCACTTCATCCTTCAAGCTGTCTCTCTGTGTTTCTTTTGTTTGAACCTCCTAAGTGCTACCCAGAGAACCCTGGGTTACTCCTGGTGTTTCTGGGCTGGGTGTTTCAGTGTTTGGGCCTGAGGAGGTAGTAATATGATGTGGGTATGGGGGAATATGGTGCCAGGATGGAATCTGTTATACCAGCTCCCAGTCCTAGCTGACTTCTTTTTACTTAGCATCTGGTGTCAGGAAAGCATTTCACAAGTCATTGTGGAGATGAGGTTGGATTCTGGGTCAAGTTTACAGCTAGAGAAATAGGGTTTGCTGGTGACTTTGAAGGGAAGAAGGGATGGGCACAGGGCAGCTCTGGTTTTCACCCCTTTCGAGGCTAATTTAGTAAATAGCCTGCTGTGAATTCTATGTGGGCATAGAGATTTGTGGGAAAATGACATTTTGTGACTCTCCTTGAAACGTTCATACATTGGCATGTGCCAAAACTAAATATACTATTTCCTTTAATAGCCATGACATTCCTATAGTGTAGTTATTCTTTTCTCACTTTTGCATAAGAATTTGGCTAGTTTTGTTTTTGTCTTTGTTTTGGGACCACACTGGCTGTGCTCAGGAAGTATGCCTGACTCTGCTCACGGACTCTTCCAGGCAGGGCTAGGGAACCCTAGATGATATGAAGAGCAAATTAGCATCTACATTGAGGCAAGTGTACTAACCCTGCACTATCTCCCCAGGACAGGATTTTTTGGTTTGTTTTTTTTTTTTGTGGGTGGGTGTTTGGGTCACACCCAGGAATGTTTTGGACTTTACTCCTGGCAAACTCAGTGATCACTCCTGGCAGGGCTCTGGAAACTATAGGTGATATCAGGAATCAAAACTGGGTTTTGCCATGTAAGGCAAGACAGTACCTTCTGTACTATACCCAGGCCTTAATGAGGAAATGTTTTTAAACATATCCAACATCACACAGCTAGCATTTGACTCATCTCTGCCTAATTCAAGATTCCAGAGCATTCCACATCACAGACTTGGATGTTTCTATTTTTCTATAGACTTGGGTTCTGGTGAACAGATTATAAAAAGGACAAAATCTAGTCTCACTGACCAAAATCTGTCCTTCACCTGTTTTTATACAGCTCATAACTAATAAATATTTTTAAAAAATTAAAAAATTAAAACATGCCTGTTAAAAACATTTTTTGGGTCATACATGGAAGCACTCAAGGGTTACTCCTGGCTCTATGCTCAGAAATCCCTCCTGGCAGGCTCAGGGGACCATATGGGATGCTGGGATTCGAACCAATGACCTTCTGCATGCAAGGCAAATGCCTTAGCTCCATGCTATCTCTCCGGCCCCGCCTGTTAAAAATTTTAATAAAATTTATATGTGAATTTCTATAAAGGGCTTGGTTTTATTGTTTATTTGATTATTTTCACTTTGTTTTGTCTAGATTTTTTGTTTGTAGACCATATGTGGTGGCACTAACCTGGCTCTGAGCTCAAAAATTACACTTGGCAGGCTCAGGGGACCAAATCTGGTCAAATCAATACCCCACCCACTGTGCTATCACTCTGGGCCCCTGGTTTTATGTTGTTAGGTTGGATTTTTTATTTGTTTGTTTTAACCAGAGGCCCTTCAGTTTGCTTCCATCAATGAGAAAATAGCCCCCTGCCCATATTTAAACAGAATCATTTCAAGCAGCTAAAACCAGAAAACAGGAGCGCCAAGGGGAAGCTGAATATGAACAACATTAACTTGGAGAGTGCTCGGGTTGTCCATGAGATGGTCAGAGTCTTGCTTTAAAATCTTGGTCACCTGGGAATGTCCCCTGAAAGTGCTCATTTCCTTGAGGTGAACCAGACCCTACTCCACAAATTAATATATTCAGGAAGTTCTGCTTCTGTGCTCTCCCATCAGCTGTGCAAATGCCCCATCTCTCCTTGAATATTCTACGAAAGCTCTTGCCTAATTGGGGCTTAGTTCTGGAGCACCAACTCCACTGGGTCTGCTGAGATAATTGAACAGTGTTTTCCCACTTCTCAAGGTGCTGATTGACTTTTCTCCGGCTTTGGTGGAAATTTCAGCAACAACATATTGACTATTTTCATGCAACGGAGGTAAGTTAACTAGTTGCAGCAGAAACCATTTGGCTCACACCTAAATGAATGGTTTCCTGGCCATTTCCAGAAGACGTTTGCCAACTCCTGGTTTCGAATGTTCTCTGTTCTCACATTCATGAAATGCTATACTTGTGGAACATTTCAACTGGAGTTAATCTTTCTGGTGTCAGGAGAAAGTACTTCTCAGCAAACAAGAAGTTCAGCCAGTTAAAGAATTATTGCACTTCTTCAAGAATGTGTCATGCACAATGGAAGAGAGGTCTGAGTCAAAAAGAACTCAAAAAAACCTTTCAGGCTGTGTGTGTGTGTGTGTGTGTGTGTGTGTGTGTGTGTGTGTGTGTGTGTGTGTGTCTTCCAAGGGCTTAATACTACTCAGATAAGCTTTTATTTGAGGGAACTAAGAGTCCTTATTATTTTGAAATTATTAATGGATTTGTTATTTGAAATTGTTCAATTCCTAAATTGATAGCATTGTAGTTACTCCACACATTAATCTTTGATTCTAATAGTAATTGATTTTTTTTTGCTCTGAATGCCAATGGTGCATAAAGATGATACCAAAGATTAAGAGACAACATTTTATAGATGAACAAACTACTCCACCAGAGAAGAGTTGTGTAAGCTCTAAAACATGGTTCTCCCAGTAGGAAATAAAAATCTTTGCAAAGATCTGGTGTGGAGGAAACCAGAATACAGAAAACAATACCAGAACCACATAGGGAAGTAGAGCATTCAGTCTCTGTGTGAAGTATTGAAAGGAAAAAGGCTCCCGGCCAGTTTTTATGTGAATTTAGAATTTTTTGTTGTTGTAAACATCATTCTATGAGGGAGAGAGAGAGACAGAGAGAGAGAGACAGAGAGACAGAGAGAGAGAGTTACTGTAAGATGTTACTGGCTTCTCTTCCAGAAAAATATTTTTTTTATTGAACTGAAACAACGTATTTCCATTCTATTTTAGATTCAAGGAGAGTGAGATATCTCTTTATTAATTAGTGGAGTGATAAAAAAGGCTCCTCCACCAGCCTCCCTAATATTTCTATTTCAGCCAGAGTGAGTGTGGATATGGTTATGATGGCTCTCTGCAAATAAAGGGAGTCTTGACTTGATGAGGTCTTGTACCCCTAACACCCCTAGTTGTTGGGATAGGTTCCAGCCACTAAGGGCTGGAGAGATAGTACAAAGGTGATCTTGCATGCAGCTGCACTCACAACACTAATTCAGATTCTAACACTACATATGGTCCCTCAAACAGTACCAGGTATGGCACCACAGGGTGAGATTCCAAAACAAGCAAAACCAAATAACTATTATGCAACCACCTTCAACCCTGAAATGGAATAGGTATGTTGGAGGATAAAATAATGAATAAATGAGTAAATGAATGAATGAAAGTGATTTTGGGGGGTTTGAGAATTGGTTGGTGGGGGACATTGTTTATTGCAGAGCTGGGACAGAAATCTAGTCCCTTCCCCACCACACACACACACACACACACACACACACACACACACAATGTAAATGTTGCACCACTGAGCCTGTATTCTAGGCTCTGTTTGGTTTCAGGACCAGAAATAACTCTTGTTTACATTAACTAGTCTATGGACAGACAAGTTCAGCAATTGACTGTTTTGTTTAAAGTTGTAGTTTCTGGAAACATGTCTGAAAAGGTGCCCAGGACTTTCTTTTTGCTGCTCATTTGTTTTGTACTGTGGGCATGAAACTTGCCTCCATCCTGCTAGGTTTTTTATCAGCTGAAAACTGGTAATAATAATACCGACCTCGGAGCATGGTTAGGAGGTGTTTACATCTGTTAGGCTGCTTACCAAAATACCATAGGGAAGGCCCAGGTCAACATATCTGTATTCTGGTGAAAACTCTCTTCCTTATCAATAGTGAGAATTTCTATAGATGAACATGGAAGCAGGCCTCTAATCTAATGCTACATCTGCTGGCGACAGCCCTAATGCAGGGATTGAGTGGGGAAGTAGGGACCATGCTGGAGGTAGGCAGTTGTTGAAAGAACATAGAGCAGACTGGTATATTTCCATTCTGCTCCAAATCTGATGGCAAGTATTACATTAAGACAGTAATTTCAGGGAATTGTGGTCCAGGTAAGTTCTTAAGAGCAGGAAAAAAGGGAAACAAAAGAAGCCCAGGCAGATAAAATGAGGCATTTCCCTCACACCACAGAATCCTTTCTTTTAAAATTCTGGTTTGCTGCATTGCAGAATTTTTTTACCAAGTTGTAAGTGAGAGATAATCAATAGGGACCAGAGAGATAATACAGTGGGTAGGGCATATAGCTTATATGTAGCCATCTCAGCTTCAATTCCTGGCATCCCATATGGTCCCCCAGGAGTGATCCGTGAGCACAAAGCCAGTAGAGATAACACCTGAGTACTGTCAGGTGTGGTCCCCCAACAAAAGAGAAAGAAATCAAATAATCCTAAAAATTAAGTATGCACCATTAAACTATGCACCATTAACACCAGTGGACCAAATTCTTCTTCTTACCAATAATTTCATGCTGACCATTTCATTATTATCTATTAGTTATTTCCAATGATAGTGCTGCATTACCAGTGAATTCAGTGATAACGAATGGAATTCAACTCAAACTGGATGAAATTGGAGGGTGTCATGCTAAGTGGAGTCAAAAGGAAAAACGACAAATACTGGATGGATTTGTTGGGATATAAAGAAACAAAACAAGAGATAAGACAATCCTCACTGGAAACAATGCTGAGATATTGCTAAGAAAACATGAAATTGAAACTTCAAAAGGAGGATTGGAACTCAATGTAGGGTTTACTGACATCAATAGTGGAGTTGGAGAAGCAGCACTGAAAGTATAAAATAAATATGGAAATAGTTGTATGGCATGTTATCATAAAGGAAAGAAATTCAGGGGCCGGCGAGGTGGCGCTAGAGGTAAGGTGTCTGCCTTGCAAGCGCTAGCCAAGAAAGGACCGCGGTTCGATCCCCGGCGTCCCATATGGTCCCCCCAAGCCAGGAGCAATTTCTGAGCGCATAGCCAGGAATAACCCCTGAGCATCACACGGTGTGACCCGAAAAACCAAAAAAAAAAAAAAAAAAAAGGAAAGAAATTCAATGATAATAAATGCTCAAAGAAATTATTTGTGAGCTAGAGGGATAGTACAGTGGGTACAGCATTTGCCTTGCACATGGACAGCCCAGGGTTGAACCCAAGCCCACATGAAGCGATCCCTGAGTGGAGAGCCAGAGTAAGCCCTGAGTACTATGAAGTATGGTCCCAAAATAAAAATAGTATATTTTGGCTTTTTTTTTTTTTTTTTGGTCATTCCTGCGGCACTCAGGAGTTACTCCTGGCTCTATGCTCAGAAATTGCTCCTGGCAGGCTTGGGAGACCATATGGGATGCCAGGATTCGAACCACTGTCCTTCTGTATGTAAGGCAAATGCCCTACCTCCATGTTCTCTCTCCGGACCCCCAAAATAAAAATAGGAGATTTTTGAGGGCAACCTAGATATTTCAAAGGGCTGAAGATACACAGGTCCTAGGTTGATTATTGCCACCGTGTGATCCTAATACCACTGTGTATAGCCCTGGTGACTCCCAGCACTGCTAGAAATGTCAAAAACAAACAAGCAAACAAACATAGAAGCAACCCACAAAGATTATTGTTAATTAGTGCACTTGTTAGTAATTAATAAAATTTTACATTACAAAATTAATTAATAGCAAATCCTTAATCAAAAGTCAATTAAGTCTGATTTAGAAGAAGGTAAATTCCAAGGTAAATGAGTTAATCATATATTAAGTTTACTGAAAATCCAGTAGAAATTTGTAGAGCTTTATTGATACTCCAAGGTCAAAGTGGTGAGCCTGGCTCCTGAGAAACCTTTGGTTAAGATACACAAGAATCAATAATCATGTGAAAGCCAGCATGGGCAAAACTTCTGATTCTCTTGGGACTGGAGAGATAGATATATAACATGTAAGGCAATTCGCCTTGCAAGTACCCCATATGGTCCCCTGAGCACAACCAGAGTAAGCCCTGAGCACTGCTGAGTGTGGTTCAAAAAAATAAAAATAAGGAAGTCTGCTTCTTGCACTCCTTTTTCAATTGTAGAGAGATGAAAGAAAAGCAAAAGGGAAGGCAGTACCAAAAATTATAGTAAATAACAAGATATCTGGTGATGAAACTTGTACAGTTTTCCTACAGATAAACATTATTTTTCCTTCAGTTTTAAAGTATAATATAGAATATCTCCCTTGTAATTGATAGCTATTGAAATTCCAACAATAACACATGTAATTCCTTAAGACTATTCAAAAATTACCTTCTCCTGGAAAAATTTATTTGCCCCCTGGTGGTGAAATGATTGTTACTTGTGTTTTGTGGTAAGGTTTTTGTTTTTGTTTTTTAAATAAAAAAGACTAATTATGGAGACTTGGCACTAAAAACCCTTCTCTGTTGATCAAAATTAATAGAGCATTATATATTGTAAGTGGAAAAGTGGAAATGGGCCACGGGAACAGTGAGAGAATTAAAATTTTCTGTATCTTACCATCTGAAACGGTATTTTTCTGAATCTTTATTTATCTCCATCTTGATTACATTGCAAATTTAGTATTATTCTTTAATCATCGTCTTTTGGGTGTATTTAATAATAGGCATTTATGAAGCATGGAATATCTCTGCATAAAGTAATACCTTAGTGGTGGCCTGTTGACTGAGGTGAATAGCAACTTTGTATTGTCTTCCTTTGTGTACCAATTTGGCATCACAAACAATATTAGGGCTCAAAGGCAGAATGCCAAAGCCAGGCTGTTCAACCTGAAAGAATAGATGATGAAGAGGTCTGTTAAAATATTCTCTGGCAGACTAATTAGAGCTTTTGTATGAGGATAAAACAACCATTGCTGTGCTCAAGCTGAATTGAGGAGTCTGTAAAAGAAAATATCATCCTCGGTTGACTAAAAAGAGCAGGAGAAAAATTTTATTTCCAATTTAAAAAGAAAGTGATTCAAGGAGTTTTCTGAAATCTTTGGAAAAATGAATGATAATCTTGAATTGTTGGAGACGTTAGAATAAAATTTTTTTCTGGGTTTTATTTGTGTGACACAATGAAGTCCGTATTAAGTAGAAAATATAATTATCTTAAAATAGAGAGCTTTGGGATAGAATGGTGACCTATGAAAGAGTCTTTAGTGACTAAGTTGTTGAATGTGAATATTTTTTCTTTCTTTTATTCAACTGGGTACTGTTCTTAATTAGATTTCAGCTGCTTATCCTGAATTGAATTTTCCTGGAGCATCACAAATAAGATGTGTTTTATGGAGTTTAAACAAAAATATTAAACTAGTGGGTAGGGCACTTATCCTGCCTGTGGCTGACCTGGGTTTAATCCCTGACACCCTGGCTCAGGAGTTAGTCCTGAGTCACACCATAGTCTGGTGTGGATCAATAAAACAAAACCAAAAAATTAATTCCCTCCTGGTACCTTGAGAACTTTTCTATAATTGGACTATGATTATGTTTTGCTTTTTGTTTTTCAGCTATGTCGTTTGGAATTTGCTTACTCAATGGCATTATTGGGGTTTCTTTTTTCTTTATCTTTCTTCTCTCTTTTATTTATTTATTTATTTATTTATTTATTTATTTATTTATTTATTTATTTATTTATTTATTTATTTATTTTGACTTATATAGCTGTTAGGTCCGGAGCAGTCGAAGAGGCAGTAAAAGGTAACAGGAGGTTGCAAAACAGAGGTGGCAAAAGGCAGCAGGAGCCGGGAGTCTGGTAAACAGTTTCTTTAGCAATTCAGAGGCAGCAGTGACCATCTAGCAAGAACAATCCAGAGGGCCCTAGCACTTCACTCTCGGCTTTATATACACCCACCCCACTCCCCAGCTCCACCCTCACCCCCAGCAAACAGCCCTCCTGTGGCAGTTACAAGGGGCAGGGTGTCTGGTAACTCATGTCTTCACCCTTTAAGGGACAGTAGTGACTTACTGCTGATCAGTAACCCTAAGAGTCTCCATTTCCTTGTATATAGCCTTGAGCTATAATTAACACATCACATAGTGTGCCCATAAAAAGTAAATAAACAAGTGTCTGTTGGATATCCTTGGAGTAATGCTAACATTACTACAGCTATTTTTAGAATATTTATAATCTCTAAAAATAATTCCATACCCATTACTAGCTAATTCCCAATCTTTCCCTACTCTGTGTTATCACTAACCTATTTGTTTGTCTAATAAGTTTACCTCTTCTAGATGTTTATGTCAATGGAAGCATATGCCATGTGGTATTTTATGACTATTGTCCTTTTCTTTTTTTTTTTTGGTTTTTGGGCCACACCCGTTTGACGCTCAGGGGTTACTCCTGGCTATGTGCTCAGAAATCGCCCCTGGCTTGGGGGGACCATATGGGACGCCGGGGGATCGAACCGCGGTCCTTCCTTGGCTAGCGCTTGCAAGGCAGACAGACACCTTACCTCCAGCGCCACCTACCCGGCCCCTATTGTCCTTTTCTTAACAATCATCCATGAATAGTCTTTTTTAAGGTTCATCCATGTTGTACCATGTTTGGTACATAATTTCCTTTTGTTGTGAATAATAATGTTTCATTGATAGGTGTATCATATTTTGTTCATTCATTTGTTTATGTGCAATTGCTCAATTATTATTATAATAGTACTTTCTGAACATTTCTTTAACCCATGTTTTTCATATTTTAGGAATGGGATTATGAGTATATGACTCAAGCTATGACTTTTTTTTTTCTGATCCTTGGGGTATGTTTTTTTTCTTTTTGCAGAGGTTCAAAATTGTATTCTCAAAGGCTGCATCACTTTGCGTTTACATCAACTTTTACTAACATTTTATTTTTTGTCTTCTTTTTTTTTTTTTTTTTTGGTTTTTGGGCCACACCCGGTGACGCTCAGGGGTTACTCCTGGCTATGCGCTCAGAAGTCGCTCCTGGCTTGGGGGACCATATGGGACGCCGGGGGATCGAACCGCGGTCCGTCTCCTAGGCTAGCGCAGGTAAGGCAGGCACCTTACCTCGAGCGCCACCGCCCGGCCCCATTTTTTGTCTTCTTAATTATAGCCATCCTAAGTGTGAAAAGCAGTATCTCTTTGTAGTTTTGATTTGAATTTTCTTTTTGTTCCTTTTCTTTTTTCTGATTTTGTTTTGGGGCCACAACTGGTGGTGCTCAGGGCTTACTGCTGAATCAACACTCAAGGATCACTCCTAACATGGTTTGGAACTCTTATGGGGTTCTGGGAATTGAGCCCGGTTCAGTTGTGTGCAAGTAAGTTTTTCCAGCCTTTAGAGCTGCATTGTCTTTTTGGGGGGTGTGGACACACCTAATGACATTCAGGGATTATTGCTGGGACCAAAGGGATGCTGGGAATTCAGGCCAGGTCAGCAGCTACAAGGCAATTGCCCTATCCACTGCGCTTTCTCTAGCCCTTGATTTTCATTTTCTTAAGCACTAATGATATTGAGCATCTTTTCATTGATTTCTAAGAAATGTTAAGCTATCAGACTTCTTCACAGGGTTGGAGAGATAGTACAGAGGGTAGGGTGCTTGCCTGGCACACTGCCAACCTGGCTTCAAACCCCAGCATCCCATCTGGTCCCCTGAGCATCATCAGGAGTAATTCCTGAGTGCAGTGTCAGGAGTGACCTCTGAGCATTGCCTGATGTGTGGCTCAAGACAAAACAAACAAAAAAAGTCTTCTTCACATCATATTATACCTATATATATTTACAAACAAATATGAGTCCCTTATTGGACATATGCTTCACAAATTCTATGTTCCATTCTATTAACATTTCACTTTGTTTGTTTGTGGGTGACAATTCAAAATGTGGGGGCTACTCCTAGCATTGTGCTCAAGGGTCATTCTCAATTTATTAAAAAAAAAAAACACATACAATGCCAGGGATCAAATTTGGGCCTCCTGTATGATAAAAAATAAAAGGATTAAATTTCAATGAATTCAATCTATGTGGTTTCTCTTCTTACATGCTTTTAGTGTCATATTTAAGAAATCATGGGTTAACCCAAAGTCACTAAGATTTACTCCTAATTTCACTCATATGTTTCATCTTTTTTATTCTTGTGCCACCCTGGTGGTGATCAGGAGTTATTCCCAGAAGTGCTTGGGGGGCTAGGTGGACCAAAACCAGGGGTCCAGCATTCGAGGCATACACTTCCTCCCTTTGAGCATTTCTGACCCAATTTATTAATTAAGTTTTATAGTTTTTGCTCTTATGCTTTGTTCTATGATTTATTTTGAGTTGATTTTTTAAATCTGTAGTTTTATGTCTTTCATTAATTTTTATGAAATTCTGAGCTATTTGTCCACAAATATTGCTTCTGCCTTCTTTTTCTCTCTTTTTTATTCTAGGACTCCAGTTACACATATGTTGATTTATTTCTTGTGTCCCATATGCCTTTTAAGTTTCATTTTAGCTTTTCATCTTTCTGCAGATTTGTATTTTTTTCTCACCACCCATCCTCAAAGTTATGAACCCACTATTCTACTGTTTCTAATGTGTGGCTAGACTATCCATTTGATTCACTGTATTCTTGACTATAGATACCCTAATATTCAATTGAGATTCTCCCTCAGACAGATTCAGTTCTATAAAAATTCTGTGACTTTTGATCAATTTTGTTCAATTTTACTTCTATTTTGTTATCTATCACTATATTTTGTAATAGTTGTTTTAAAGTCTGATCTGGCTTTAATATTTGTCTTATTACATGTAGACTACAACCTATTTGTCTTCTTGATTACTTGTTAGATTTTTGTGTTCTTCTCATGTCTTAAACTATCTGCCAAATATATATATATATATATAATATAGTGAGTACCCACACACTGTAGCCATCTTTCTAGAAGCTCTCCCACCAAGCTCCAGAAGAAAATAATGGCCCCAATACTTTCCAGGTAGATTGGTTTAGGCTATTAAAGGAAGGAGACAGATTCCCCCTTCTGCCCAGCACCACACCTACAGAGATGGCCCAGCACCACATTTAACCTTATCAAATTTACAATCCACAAAATTTGTGGCCACAGTATATCTTAGTATTTTATAATGGGGTCAACCCAGTACTAGGACAGTAAATCTGATATAAAGTTACAGAGAAATCGGGGCCGGAGAGATAGCATGGAGGTAGTGCATTTGCCTTGCATACAGAAGGATTGTGGTTCGAATCCCAGCATCCCATATGGTCCCCTGAGCCTGCCAGGATCAATTTCTGAGCATAGAGCCAGGAGTAACCCCTCAGTGCTGCTGGGTGTGACCCAAAAAACAAAAAAAGTTACAAAGAAATCTGCCGAACTCAGTGAGCCTGAACAGTAGCACTCAAGTCTCGACTAGCACCAACCATAGCCCACAATCAATGACTTTAGTAATACAAAGGAGAGATAAAACAATCATTTCAAAGTTCATTTGCCTTTGTGTTGTAACAAATAATCTGAAGTCTATTTGTTTGTGCCTGCATGGAGGCAGACTATGGTGGTGGGAAGGAAACTGGGGACACTAGTGAAAGAAAGGTCACGGGAGTGGTGGGATTGGTGTTTGAATACTTAACACCTGAAACAACTATATTATGAACAACTTGAGAAGTCACAGTGTTATAATAAAAATTAGGAAAATAATCTATAGGAACCAAAGAGATAGTTTAGTGGGCTGGGTCACACTTTTTTGTATGTGGAAAGACTGAGTTCAATCTCTGGCACCACAAGGCCTCTGAGCAGTGAGCCAGGGATGACCTCTGAGCGGTAAGTCAGGATTAAGTCCTTAATGGACATGATTCAGAAAACAAACAAAAAAGATTGCTGGGTATTTAAGATAGGTACCTCTTTTAAATTATGTTTATTTTCTATAATTGAGAGAATATGGGGAGATTTTGCTTTGTCGGGGTGAGTCCTTTAGCTTTTTGCAACACTCCTGAGTTCAGCAGTGGTCTTGTAGAAGAACTCACTATGTTTGAGTTCCTGCATATTTCCAGTTCATAATACAACTTAAATGCCCACTCAGTGTTTCACAGGCTTTTTTTTTTCCTCAGTGTAAAAATCCCTCTGCCCAGACCAAGCTTGACCAACTCATGTCCAGAATTAGTAAATGTCACCAGAAAAGAAAACAGTTGATGATTGTCAGTTTAGTTAAGTTCAGGCCTTGAGCAAGACAATTGATTCAACTGAATTATCCTTTGGGACACAGTGACTCATGTGAAAATACTAAATTGGAAGTCTAAATGTGAATATCAGTGAGGCCTTTGCAGAAACCTGAACTCAAACAAGCTATAACCTCATTTTAATAGTGGGCGAGTCTCACTGCAGCTAAGAAGAAACTTCAAAAGCAAAGCTTTATGTAGTGAGAAGCAACTGCAATACTCTATTAACTAGACTCCTAGTTAGGTAGGCCTGGAAAAGAAAACAGGATCTCCTCAGAGGAGGTATACTCAAGACTGAACTGTCTGCCAAAAGATCCAGATAAAGATTTTATATTTGTGGCAGATGACATCAGTTTCAAATGTCATATTGCAGCAAGTTCAACCATCAAATCAATGTTGGAATATTATATAAAAAATTATATGAAAAATTTAAGATTATTATGTTCATCTTATGTTTTACTCATTGAATGGATAGTAAACTAGTTTAGTAACTTGGTAGATAATGATTTCACATCAAGAAAGCATGTATCAGGAGGGGGGAAGGAAGGGAAAAAAAGAAAAGAAAGCATGTATCATAAAGCAAATTAGGAGCCAGAGTGAAAGCACAGCAGTAAGGCGCTTGCCTTGCATCTGGCCAACCTGGAAAAAGACCCAGTTTGATCCACAGCATCCCATGTGGTCCCCCGAGCCTTCGAGGGGCAATTTCTGAGTGCACAGCCCAGAATAACCCCTGATCTCTGCTGGGTTTGGCCAAAAAAACCAAAAAGGCAAATTAAAAACATGTTGTTGGAGATATAGTAGGATATCAGAGGGTTCAACCCAAATAACAAGGCTATCATGGGCTGTGCACTGTACTTGGCACTGGGGACACACAGAAAAGAGGAAAAGCCTTGTTATGAACTAAATGCCAGGATTCCTCCCTCAACTCATAAACTGAAGCTCTAATCCGGATTGGAAAGTACTTGGAGGTTGGCAGTAGAGCCAAAAGTGGGGTCAGTCCTTATAAAATATGTTACCTCTCTCTCTCTCTGTCTCTCTCTCCCTTTCTCACTCTTTCTTCCTCCCTCTTCCTTTCTTTCTTCCTCTCTTTTTTCTCTTTCTTCCTCTCTCTCTCTCTCACACACTTCCTTTTCTTTTTCTCTCACCCTGCCCCATTTCCTTACCCTTACTATGTACAGTAAGATAGCAGTCTTCTACAGCCTGAACATTTAGTCAGAATTGGTCGATGATCTACAGCCTGAACATTTAGTCAGAATTGGCTCTTTGATCTTAGAATTTCCAGCTCCCAGAACTGTGAGGAATACCAGGCTATAGTATTTTGTTTGCAAAGACACACTGGAAATAGAAGCCTCATGATGAATTTAAAATATGATCAAGGGGCCAGAAAGGTAGTCAAATGGGTAGGACATTTGCATTGCCTTCAGTCAACCCAGGTTCAATGCCAGGCACCCCAGATGGTCTCCTGAGTCCATCAGGAGTAATTCGTGAGTGCAAAGCAAGGAATAAGCCCTGACCACTGCCAGGTGTGGCCCAGAAATCATTTTTAAGTAAAAAATAAAAAAATAAATGTGATCAAGCCTATATACTATTTCAAACCAAGATAGACTTGTATTTATTATGATTATTTAAAGATATTTTCATAACCTTGAAATAATGACATTTCTTTAGTAAGACTTCCCTGATAGTGTTTTTCTAACCTTTGTCAGGCATTTTGTACTCCTACTCTGAGAATGAAAGTAGTTTTATCATAATCCACTTGAACTTAATTAAACTGAGTTAAAAATGGGAAAAGCATAGCATCAAAATTTCAGAAATAGGTAAAGATGGAGGCATAGTACAGAGGGTAAGGACTCAGATTTGATGCCTGTCATTCTATATGGTCCCTGAAGCATTTTCAGGTGTGTGTGTTTTTTTTGTTTGTTTGTTTGTTTGTTTTGTTTTTGGCTTTTGGGTCACACCCAGCAGCGCTCAGGGGTTACACCTTGCTCTAGGCTCAGAAATCACTCCTGATAGGCTCGGGGGACCATATAGGATGCCGGGATTCGAACCACCATCCTTCTGCATGCAAGGCAAACGCCTTATCTCCATGCTATCTCTCGGGCCTCAGGTATGATTCTTGAGTCTATGTAAAGCCAGGAGAAACCCCTGAGTTTTGTCGGGTGTGGCACAAAACAAAAAAAATATATTCAAAAATATTCAGAGCTATCCAAGCAACCTGACTTAGGCATGTTTTGTTCCTTCCTACTACAGGGAGGAGAAAAGGTGCAAAGGCTACAAGGAAAATAAGGTTCACACAAGAGAAAGCAATCCTGGTAGATGGAAGAAATTAAAGACACTGAACCAGGACTAGGAATGAGGCTTGGTGACAGAACATATGCCTGGCATGTAAGGCCCTCCTGTTATTGATCCCTGGCCTACCCCTGACATCTCCACTGCAAGAGAGACTGGATAGAAATAATGGGAGATTTAATGGATGAAATCTTGGTGGGCAAGAGGAAAGTTTTTGGCTTTGTTTCTTTAGGCTATAAATGAACCCATATGAAGGTAAGTCCTAGATTTAAAACTAAAACCAGCCAGCATGGCATAGGCTACTGAGATTGTAAAAAAAATGTTCTGTTTTCTTTTCTGTCCTTTTCCCGTAAGCCTATCGAAGGAAGACAACCTGTAGGCAGAACACTTAAATAGAAATACCATTTTTTAAAAATTCATTTAATTTAATACATCAGCGCACAAGGCAGAGGACCAAGTGTGATGAAGTTTATCTAGCACCCTAGCGAGAACCAGTCTGGAGATACTGGTCTAAGGCCCAGTCTAAGTATGCTTCAGGCCTGTAATCCAGATGTTGGTTCTGTTCTTCAGGATGAGGCTGATATCACTTTCAGCCTGCTGCAGCCTTTTCATCAAGCTTGATCTTGAATTATCTTGACTGAACGGTCCAGCGAACTTCGCAGTTTCAAAATAGGCTTAGAAACAGGCCTCATTATGAAAAGAAAAACCCATCTCCAAACAGACCTCAGAAACAGATCTGGAAAGGAAAACCCTTCATCAGAAGTGGGTTACAGGCTCCATCTCTCCCAAACTTGAGAGGCACCATGTCTGACTCTACTTTAGGGTGTGCCTCAGAGCTTCTATTCCATGTGAAAAAACAGGAGGCTCTGTCTTTGTTCCAACTTTGATTCTCTACTTCCCCTCTCGAATCACAGTCTCCATTTGCCAGACTCTCCTCCCTCCCAAAATTGGGCCTCAGCTTCAGGTACTCCCAAATATTTGCCGAATGGTTGAGGTGCAAGAAAAGCAAGGCCACAATCAATCAATCAATCAATCTTCAAAAGAATGATGAGTGCAATTAGAAAAATAACTGCATTGAGGGGTCGGAGAGATAGCATGGAGGTAAGGGCGTTTGCCTTGCATGCAGAAGGACGATGGTTTCTAATCCCGGCATCCCATAAGGTCCCCCGAGCCTGTCAGGAGCGATTTCTGAGCATAGAGCCAGGAGTAACCCCTGAGCGTTGCCGGGTGGACCGAAAAACCAATAAATAAATAAATTAATAAATAATAATAAAAAAAAGGATGCAATGGCATCCTAATTATTAAAAAAAAAAAAACTACATTGAGAACTATCCTAACCATGTGAATGAATGAAGGAAGTGGAAAGCCTGTCTAGAGTACAGGCTGGGGTGGGTTGGGAAGGAGGAAGATTTGGGGTATTGGTGATGGAAATATTGCACCGGTGAAAGGGGGTGTTCTTTACATGACTGAAACCCAACCACAATCATATTTGTAACCAAGGTGTTTAAATAAAGATATCAATAAAAAAATTTTAAAATCACTCTTCAAATCTGCCTTTCCTTTCCAAGTCTCCTCAGAGATCGATTTCAGGGGTAAAAAAAAACCCAAAACAAAACAAAACAAAACAAACTAGGAATCTGGAAGGCGCCTGCAGGTAGACGCGTCACGTCTGCAAAAACGTCCACGTCTCGCTCAGATCGGCGAGAAAGTGAACTGCGGGGCCGAGTGCGCGCACGCGCATGCGCGCCCAGGGGAGAAGGAGGAGGAGCCGAGAGAGAGAGATCGATTTCCTCCCAACTCCTCAGGGCACCAGCCTGAGGGGCAGAGACAAGACCGGACCAGACGAGACGTGACGAGACGCCGGCCCCACTTCCGGCCCCGCCACGCCACGCCTCTCCGTTGCCAGGCGACGTGACGTCACCGGAAGCGCCGCCCGGGATAGGCTGAGACGCCAGGGAAGCCGCTCCCCCTGGGCCGCCCGGCGCCTTCCAGCGGCGAGCGCCTTCCAGCTGTTGGTAGGCCCCGGGGGTGAGAGTCGGGGGAGAGCCGCCCTGGGCCCGCCGCCGCTGCCCGACGGAAGCGGACCCTGCCTGACAGGAGCTGCCGCCACGTCCGCGCGGCGCCTCGGAGGGAAACGGGGGCCGACCTTTGGCGATGACGGCTCCCTCGTCCCCGGCCGCCCCGCGGCAGCCTCCGCCGCCGCTCCGCCTGCTGAGGTGGCGGCCGCTGCTGCCCCCGCTGCTGCTGCTGCTGCTGCTGCTGCTGCTGGCGGCGGGCGCGGGGCCGGCGCGCGCCTGGGAGAGCGGAGACCTGGAGTTGTTCGACTTGGTGGAGGAGGTGCAGCTCAACTTCTATCAGTTCCTCGGGGTGCAGCAGGTAAGTTGGGGTTCACCCCCCCACCCACACACATCCCCGAGCATCCCCGAGTTCAGCTTGGTATGTGGCATTTCTCTTCTATAAGTTCTTTGGGGTGCAAGCAGGTAAGTTGGGGGAGACCCCCACACGCGCACACACACACACCCCGATTCCAGCTTGCTATGCGGCGTTTCTCTTCTATCTATCAGTTTCTCGGGGTGCAGCAGGTAAGGTGGGGATACCCCCAACACACACACACACACACACACACACACACACACACACACACACACCAGAACATCCCTGACTCCAGCTTGGTATGTGGCATACCGCTTCTATCAGTTCTTCGGGGTGCAAGCAGGTAAGTTGGGGGACACCTTCCCCCAACACACCTGAGCATCCTCGACTTCAGCTTGGTCTGCGGCATTTCTCTTCTATTAGTTTCTCAGGGTACAAGCAGGTAAGTTGGGGGATACCCCACACACATATACACCGGAGCATCCCCGACTCCTGCTCGGTATGCGGCATCGCCCTCCCTCAGTCCAGGAGGCCTCTCAGCCTGCTTGCAAATGCTCTGACTGACAGGATGCCCCGTGTCTCCAAAGCGGCTTCTGAGCTCTGCCAATCTCCAGCTGGAAGGTGTTGGGTGTAGGGGTAGAAGCTTTGACTGCTCCCCTTTTCCTGACATGTTTCTGAAGTGGGCAAGAATGCCCCTAGTTTGCACCTTTTCATTGCACCGAGCCTCCTGGAAGAAGGGAATGAATGCACTGGGGTCGGATTGCTGAACGCTGCAATTGGGAATCTTTCCTGGCCTCCTAGATCGGGGTCACCGGTGTGTTTTGGGGGTTGGGGAACTGGAGGATCCGTAGTTCAGCTCCCCCTGGACGAGTGGTGAAACCCACTGCCTGAGCCCGGGAAACTTCCCCGGATTGTCCTCTGAATGCTTGCAAGATGGGCCCACAGTGGCACCAGGATCTCGGGCCAGTTTCTTTTCCTTTTCTTTTTTTTGTCTTTGGTAGCTTGTGACTTTTTTCACTTTTACTTCTGCCTCGGGAGATGTCAGCGAGGGGCCTTGGTCAATCCTTTCTGTGAAGCAGAGGATAGATATAGGTCACTGGTTTGGAAATTCTGGGGATGAAAGACCGTTCAGACAACGTGGCGGAGTCGTTCATAAAGTGCTTGGGATACTTGTGGAACCTTTAAACACATGCACACATAACATATCTACTGCCAAGACACATTTCACTTGACTTAATATCAAATGCATCTTTTTAAGGCAGTGCCAAGTTGAGGCCAACAATAAATGATATTTCATTTATAAATACAAAGTGGATATTCTTTGCCTTGACATTAGGATTTTTTTTTAGTAAATTCCTCTTTCATTATGGTTATGAAGGACAAGTATTTTATACTAAGAAGTCTAATAAACAGAAGTGACAGATCTATTTGGCTATCTTTCCCTAGTGCCAATTCGTGACATCAAAGCAAAATATATTTTCCAAGTTTATGATTGTGAGCGCAGAAATAATGAATGTAGGGGCCAGAGTGATAGGATAGGGATACGGTATTTGCTTTGCATGTGGCTGACCGATGCCATATGTTCCCCTGCGCACCGCCAGGAGTGGATCCTGAGTGCAAAGCCAGTAGTAATCTCTGAGCATCGCTGGGTATGTCCAACTCCCCAATAAAATAAATAAACATATAACTGTGACGACTAGCTTATTAAAATGCCTTTAGTTTAAGAGAATATTAAAATTAGTCATGCTTGATTAAATTATGTAACTAGTCTCCTGCATAACCTATGGAAAGATCTTGAAGATGCTTTCTAGTTATTCATGCAAAATTTAGTCCTCATGAGAGAACACAGAAATTTAACAGAAGTATAAATTTTTAATTGTATAATTTAATTTTGCATATGAATGATCACATAATTTTATAATTTAATGTAATTTAATTTTCCGAATGAGTCAGTATAAACAACCAGTACATTTAAGAGGATGGTCAAAGATGTAGGATTGTATGTGAAGATAGAATGTAAAAAACTGTGTTTCTCTAACCAGTCACTGTCATATTGAAGTGGAAAAAATTCACAGAGATTTTTTTTTTTAAAACAGCAAAACAAATTGGGACAATTTCTTTTTTCTTTTAAAAATTACTTAACTTTGACTCGGGTTTATTTGGTGTGTGTGTATATGTGTGGTTTTGTGTGTGTGTGTGTGTGTGTGTGTGTGTGTCACACCCAGAGATGTCCAGGGGTTCCTCTTAGCTCTACTCAGGAGTGTGTGTGTGTGTGTGTGTGTGTGTGTGTGTGTGTATGTCACCCAGAGATGTCCAGGGCTTCCTCTTAGCTCTACTCAGGAATGTGTGTGTGTGTGTGTGTGTGTGTGTGTGTGTGTGTGTGTCACACCCAGAGATGTCCAGGGGCTCCTCTTAGCTCTACTCAGGAATCACTCCTGACAATGCTCAGGAGATCATATGGTACAGTGGGATTGAACCTGGTCGGCCAGCCATGTTCAAGGCAATTGTACTATCTCTCTGGCTCCTAACTTGGACTCTTAACATTTTTGGAATATTTTCAGGGCTCAGAAATTTGATAGCCTGTTTTTGTGGGATGGAGGCTAGGATTATACCCAGAGGTGCTTAGGGCTGTTCCTGGCTCTGTGCTCAGAGTTGATTTTTGGTATGTTTGGAACCATATGCAGTACCTGGATTGGAACAAGGGTCAGCCTTGTGCAAAGTAAAATATAGCCTGCTTTTTTTAAAATAATTTTTATTATGACCAAAATGAATTATAAATCTTTCACAGTAATATTTTAGGTACATAGTGACATTGAATTAGGGGCATTCCCACCACCAGTGTTGTCCTCCCTCCAACCCTGTTCCCAGCATGCATCCCATATCTCCCTCCTTTGTTCCCCTGGGCTGCTAGTATAAGTGGTCCCCTCTGTGTATAGCTTGTTAATACAGCCTGTTTTATCAGTTTTATCCTAGCCCTATACTCAGGGATCACTCCTGGCAGTGCTGGAGGGACTGAACCTGAGTGGGCAGCATGCAGAAAAAGGACTTTACCCACTGTACTATCTCTCAAGCATCAATACAGCCTTTTTTTTTTTTTTTTTGAATTCCTTAAAAGTACATGGAATCTATTATGCTGAGTGAAATAAGGCAGAGGGAGATAGACACAGAATAGTCTCACTCATCTATGGGCTTTAAGAAAAATAAAAGACAGTAAGGTAATAATACCCAGAGATAATAGAGATGAGGGCTAGAAGGACCGGCTCACATTGTAATGAGTGCAGTTAGAGAAATAACTATACTGACAACTATCATGACAATGTTAATGAATGAGAGAAGTAGAATGCCTGGCTCAAATACAGGCAAGAGGTGGGGGAGGATGAATATGGGGCATTGGTAGTGGGAAGGTTGCACTGGTGAAGGGGGATGTTCTTTCTATAACTGAAACCCAACTACAATCATGTTTATAATCAAGGTACTTAAATAAAGAAGATATTAAAAAAAATAAAGTCCTTAAAGCTCCTTAGCCAGAGCCAACCAATTTTGTTTGTTTGTTTGTTTGTTTGTTTGGGGGCCACACCTGGGGATGCTCAGGTTACTCCTGACTGCACCCAGAAATTGCTCCTGGGGGGATCGAACTGCGGTCCATCCTGGGGCTGCCATGTGCAAGACAAACACCCTACTGCTGCGCCAACTCACTGGCCTGAGCCAAACAATTTTTTTTGATGACTAGACGAGGTGTGAGGGAGCCTACCTTTTCTTTAGAAATAGGTACTACCTACTTTAGAATCTAGAATATAGTTAGTAGCTAAACTCTCAGCACAAATCCTTTTTGTTATTATTCATGCAATAGAGATATATTTGTGTCTATGAATTTTTAAATGCTGGAGTTCACAAAACAAGCTTTGACACTAGGAAATTTATGTTTAGGTAGCAGGAAAACACTTAACTGACCAACCAAATAAATATAAAGATCTGATGATCAGCAAAGATCAATGAAGGAAGGAGGAGAATGGGATCATTTGCATTCATGGAGAAAGCTCTTAAGGAAGGGCAGAATTGTGTAAGCTGAAGGAATCATGAAGCAGCATGTGTGGCTAGAGCCAATTGAATAAAGGAACAGTAGGAGAAGAAATCCAAGTCCTGGAAGTTGGGAAGTTGGGATGCTGATGTATCTGTAAGCAATTATAAGTAGTTTTGTTCTTATAAATACGTTGTATCAGGGTTGGCAAACAAGTTTGACACAAAGAGCCAAAATTTTAATCTGTGAGAGTCAGAGAGCCACACCATGCAGTGACCTACCAAAACAGACAAACACTCACACAAAAGCATATAATTTTAACAATAATATATTAAACACATATTGCATTTTGCCATTTTGAGTGAGGGTAAAAATCCTGTTTGCCACCCCTGTTGTAGATCCATACTCATAAATATGTTGGGATCCAGTTGGGTGTACTGGGGTGATGAACATAAGAAGTCCTTGATTTGGGATAGGACATTTTCCTTGCATGCTAACGACCCGAGGTTCTTTCCCCGGCATTCTTTATGGGTCCTCTGAGCCCACCAGGAGGAATTCCTGAGTGCAGAGGCAGGAGTAATCCCTGAGTACCACTAGCTGTGGCCTCAAAACAAAACAAGTTCTTGATTTGACTTAAATTTCTGGATGATCACTTTTTGCTGTTTTGATTTGGGGGCCTCACCTGGTGATCTCAAGGCTTATTCTTCTTTTTTTCTTTTCTTTTTCTTTCTTTCTTTTTTTTGTTTGTTTTTTGTTTGTTTGTTTTTTGTGATGCTCAGATGCCCCTGGCTATGTGCTCAGAAATCACTCCTGGTTTTAGGGACCATATGGGACACTGGAGGATCGAATTACTGTCCATCATGGGTCAGTCCCATGCAAGGCAAATGCCATTGGCTTATTTGTAACTCTGCACTCAGGGATCACTCCTGATGATGCTATGTGGTGCTGGGAATGAAACCAGGGGTTGGCTGCTTGTAAGACAAGCAAATCTCTTGCCTACCGTGTGTCTCACCAGCACTAGAAAGATCACATTTTTGTTTGTTTGTTTAGTTTTTTGGGGGAGGCCACACCCAGTGACACTCAGAGATTACTCCTGGCTGTGCACTCAGAAATCGTTCCTAGCTTGGGGGACCAAATGGGACACTGGGGGATCGAACCGTTGTCTGTCCTAGGTCAGCCACATGCAAGACAAACGCTGTACTGCTACACCACTTCTCCGGCCCCAGGATCACTTTTTTTATGTTGAGGATCATATGTATTTAAATCATTAATTGCTTAGTGGGAATAATTGTTTAGAATGTGAAGTGAACCTAGGGGTACAAAGTGGTGAAATTCTGGAGTAAATTGAACATATATTATATATTAATTTATGAGTATGGATCTAATATAATTTACTAATATTTTGAATGGTGTAAGCTGATGGTAATTCTAAAGCTTTTAGCCTCAGTAACTGAAGGAACACTGGTTTAATTCTAGTTGTCACTTACTGAGTTGAAGCAGCCAGAATTAAGTAGGATTGTTGGGGAGGGAAATAGGAATTTGGTTATGGCCATGATAATTTTAAGGCCATTATACATTCAAGCAAAGCTGGCATGGAGTTAGTTATAGAAGTCTGAAGTTACAAAGAGAGAGCTTTGGCCTATACATAGAAATTTTCTCGGATAATTAAAAGGTGTTTGACAGCCACAAGACTAAATATATTTACCTGGAGAATGAAAGTAAAAATAGAAAAAAAGAGTTGTCAAACCAAGGGTATTCCAAACTTTAAGTCATAGATCAGCAAAGAGAAGGAACCAGCAAAAGAGATGGAGATGGACTTGATATGAAATAGGAAGCAAATCAAGAAAAGATGGTCTCTTTCAAGTCAAGAATTTTGAAGAGAGAAAAGTGATCAGTTGGTGACAATTCAAGTGAATTCTGAGAATTGAGTTAACTTGTTGGAATTCAGTGTAATGATCAATATTAGCTTGTCTAGAAAAATGAGTTTAGGAGAGAGTAAAGATAATAATTGGATACAGTTTAATTTAGAAAACTATTTTGAGATTTTCATTCTCCAAACTGTGGCCAGGATGATAGTGACCGAAGAGATACCAATTTTATCCTCATACCCACCAGATCTAATATATTTAATCGCATTATTAGGATAGAAATGAATGACTTGTAGCACTTCAGCAAGCTATTTCGTGTCTTATGAGCCTTCTGTGTTAGCTCCCTTATTAACTTATTTTTCAGCAGCAGGGATCGTATTCACAACCACCTATATAGGAGACATGTATTCTACTTAATGCTGAGTCACATCCCCAACTCTCCTTTTGTGTTAGGGTCACTTTCCAAGGTGTTCAGAGACTATTCCTGGCTCAGTGTTTGCTCTTGGTGTTGCAACCAAGTAATGGTAGGGATTGAGCTCACAATTATTGACTCATTTTTAGGGTAAAAATATATTTACTCCATAATTAGATATACAACATATGCTTACATTCTTATTAAATGAAAAATATGAATATGATAACCAAACTAAACATTAATACCCCAAGTTAATAGTTTCTGGAAGATTTCTACTCAAACTTTTACACATACACATATATATGGATATATGCATCTACATTTAATTTTTGTTTGGGGCCATACCCTTTGGATCTTAAGATATACATCTATCTCTATGTTCAGGGATCACTTCTGGTGGTGCTGGGAGAACTTAGGTAGCACCAGGATCAAACTCTATTGAACTATGTACAAGCCAAGTACCTTAGTACCCTATACTATCAGAAGTTAACTTCCTTTCAGAAGTTATTTTTGTAATTCACCTTTAGAGCTTGATACAGTGAAGAAATCTTTTCCTGTCTATTTTTAAGGTTTGAGGCTGATTCTTTTTTTTTTTTTTTTTTTTTTTTTTTTTGGTTTTTCGGGCCACACCCTTTTGATGCTCAGGGCTTACTCCTGGCTATGTGCTCAGAAATTGCCCCTGGCTTGGGGGGACCATATGGGACGCCGGGGGATCGAACCGTGGTCCTTTCCTTGGCTAGCGCTTGTAAAGCAGACACCTTACTTCTAGCGCCACCTCGCCGGCCCCGTTGAGGCTGATTCTAAATGTAAATCTTGGAAAGGATTCTAGAAGTCTTAGGGGTTTCATGTATAGAGATGATGTATCAGAGAGAGGTTCAACCTGTTTTGGAATGATTTTAATTATTTTCATGATATTCTAATTTGAATGTTGCATCTTTTTGGAGAAGATAGGGTAGAAGAAGTGATAAATTAGGGAGATATATTGAAATACCTTCCACACTTATCTTAAATTCTAATTCACTATGTTATATTTATGTTTCCACTAACAGTTCCCATTCCTTGGATATCTGGATTCATGGGGTCAGTGGCAATTAATTATTTTAAAATAATTATCTCCTGGACCAAGTCTTTCTCATACCTGTGTCTAGCCAAAAATAAGTGTGTCGTATTCATTAAGAAATATGTTCATTGAAATTGTGACAAACTAAGTTTTCATAAATTTTGCAGTATTAATAACTTCATCCTTTTGTTCAAAAGAATGTTGAATCTCGGTGAACATAAGAAAAGCGATTAGTAAGTGCTTACAAGATATTTGGACTTCAGGTATTAAATTGGAATTAATCTTTTAAGCTTAATTGTATCTCAGATGTACAGAGTTTATAAAGTGTAAAGAAAATAAGCCTGTGTAAGGGAAGGACAATTATTGCTCACTTGTCCTTTATTTGGTGGTCAGAGACTTCCCTAAGGAAACACTGCTGATCTCTTGGTACGTTGCTTACATTTTTCCATCAAGCAGTGAATTACCTTGTTGGCAGAAGATTGCCATTGGCCTATTTTGCTTGATTAAAGAGAACCAATCAATCAAAACAGCTTTAAGCAATGGGAAATCATGATTCTCTATAAGGCACTTTTCCTGGCATGACTTTTCTCTTGAGCTTGCTGTCTTTAAATCTAGATTAGAGAGAGCACAGAGGACAAAACTTATTAATAAGCTCTTTGGGTCCCTATATGTCATCTAATTTACCAGTCACTTTATAATCATTATAAACACTATATGTATTTAAGTATTGTATCATTTCTACCAGCCTGTTTTCTGTGCCTGCTCAGGTTTTTTGGATGTGAAAAGATGTCAAGTCAACAGGACATTCTCAAACCTAGTCACAGTCCTTTTCAGAAATCGGGATCTTTTCACAGTTAGATGACTGGAGGACCATACTTAGTGGGTGATCTCTGGGAACCTGCGGGGACTCTACTGAGCTCATAGGTGGAAGTTGCCATGTTATAGTAGTCTCCCTATTTTCAATGTAGGATCTAAAATGATTTGTTAATGGAGGGATCCAAAGCCTGGGATTGGGGGAGATAGTACAGACTTATACAGGTCAACGCAGGCTCCATCCTCAGCACCTTTTGTTTCAATCCCTGGCATCCCATATGATTCCCCAGCACCAGGAATGACCCCTGAGCGCAGAACCAGGATTAACCACCTGGTGTGGCCCATAAAACCAAAAACAATTTTTTTTAGATAATTAGATTTCTACTTTTTGGGGGGAGGACCAGAGGGAAGACACACTAGAGAGTGCTCAGGGTTTACTTCTGGTTCCACTCTCAGGAATCATTTCTGTTGAAGTTTGGGTACCATATGGGATACCTGAGATCAATCAGTTGCATGCAAGATAAACACCTTACGCACTGTATTGCTGCTCCAGTCCTTGACATGATCTCTTACTTATATCTATAATTATTTGGATTTCATATAACTATTTGGTAATGAAATTGAGTTAATAGGCCTTTCTAAGTATAGTTTGGTTGAATAAAGAGATGAGAATATAAATTTCAGGTAAAACTCAGACAGTGGTTTGTATGAGGAGTTTTGGAGGAGTTCTGACCAATGGCCTCATGAAGTAAATCCATAATTTTAGAAGGCAGAAGAATGTATGCAAGGGGCCACACCCCACAATGCGTATAGACCAGCAACAGTGGAAAAAAGATGGACACTCCTAGAGGTGATAGAGTTAAACTCGGTTTCTTACACATGTCAATGTGTGTTCTACTACCTCAGCTGTTCTGGCCCAGGTAGAAAAAAAATTTTGAATACTTTTTGCCTACAGGAAAAAAATGTATAAATAAAAATATTATTAGAGGTTGCTGAATCTTAAGCTAGAAGAGATTCCATTTTATTCCTGCTTTTAATGAATCTACAAAGTGTTTGGTACATAATATTTCTTTTATAAAGAGAGAAAAATTAGGCTGACAGTGGAACCAGAATAAATGCTAGAGATACTAGTAGTAGCTGAGCATGCCCTGAGGAAGAAAGTAGGGCCTGCAGAGGTAAATGTACACAAAGAAATGCATCCGCCTAAAAGTAAACTCTAATGGAGTAATATCTCCATCTTGTGGCCTTCTTTGGACATTGCCATTAAAGATGTTGAGGGGTTGTATTTTCACAACTATAGGCATAATAAGTAAGATCAAAATGAGCCAGGTGAGACTAAACTGTGGGTCAGAGACGTCTGGCAGTGTTTTGAAGTTCCTTTACAGCCACACTACCCAATGGTATTCAACAAGTAAATGCACTGTGAGGCCTTCTTTTGAACAACCAAGCAGTTATTCCAGCATTAGACAGAATTTCTGTAAAATATCATAGTATGAAAGAGGTTGAAGAAGCACTGTGAAGGCATGCAGCTCGGCTGCTTTTCTCCCAAGGGAAAATTCATAAGTGTGCTAGCACGCGCGCGCGCACAGACACACACACACACACACACACACAGACACACACTGCCTGATAACAGCTTATCAAACAAATTTTGTACTAAAGATCTTTATTTAGAAAAAATATCTTTATTTAGCATATATAAAAACAAAGCAGTTAACATGTTGACAAAGAACCTAAATATAAAAGATAACAGGAAGTCTTTGATGGATTGACATCCTTAAATCACTTGATTACGTACTCTGGATGATGGAATGACCATTCAGCATTTGCAGAGTTTGCAATAACTCAGAGGGATGCTTTAATGATCTGTTGCAGTCTTCTGTGTGAAGAGAATGTAAATGATTTTGGAATATATAGCTTAATACAAATTCTGAGTTATCCAAACGCATATTTTATGGCACTATGAAATTAGACTGGATTTTGCTTGCAAGTTCTGACAGTTACTTTTCACAGATGACAGGCTTTTTATATCATTGAATCCTTAGCACAGACAATTCAGTATACATGTGCATAATGTATATATATGTAATCTACATCAGGCAAGCTCATCAATACTTAAATTGTTTCTAGAAACCACATTAAGACAGGCAAAGGGCTGGAGAAATAGTACAATGTGTAAGACACCTTGCATACAGCTGAGTTGGGTTCAATCCCTAGTACCACGTATTGTCTCCCAAACCTCAACAGGAGTGGAAACTGAGCACAGAACTGGAAGTAAGCACTGAGAAATTCTGGGTGGAGCCACAAAGAGTTGAAAAATAAAACAATTGCAGGCTAAACTAATATTAATTTTGGGTTTTGTTTTTACTGTTCCCGGCTGTTGCTCATGGCTTACTCCTAGCTCTGCACTCATAGCTTAGAGAATTAAAGTAAACTATCCTGTGTTGCAAGATAGATCGATATTGTCAAAGAAAATAATTGATTAGACTTTCTTTTTTTTTTCATGAACACACTTTATAGTTCATTTTGTGTGCCTGTGTGTATTTTAATGCAGTGTAGGTTTTCTGTTTTTGTTTTTTTCATTTTGTAGGTCTACTTGCTAAGGGTGTTTTGAATTAATCCGTTTAAATTGGTAATTACTTTGGTTGACTTGCCTGCTATATATATGTATATATATTTAATTGTATTTGAGGCACTGTAATTTCCAGTATTGTTGATTATAAGGTTTCATGCATATAGCATTCTAGCACACTTCCGCCCCCAGAGTATCCATTCCTCTATCTTTGTCTCAAGGTCTCTCTCATCTATGCTCTTTCCTCCTCCCAGTCCTCCCTGCAGTTCTCCATCCACACATGTACACTTGATAAACTCAATTCCATAGATAGCTCACAGGTGCTGTTGCCTTTGGCCATTAGTTATTTCCTATGTGCAGTGTTCGTTATATCCCACTTATGAATTAATAAAATCAGTTTGCATCTGTCCTTCCTGAATGATTTTACTCTGTGTGACACACTCTGTTTCCATCCATGTATCACAAATACCTCTTATATTCTGTGCTTCTTTTAGGTGTTATTAATAGCATCATGGGTTTTTAGTGCTAACTTGTACAAGAATATGTATTGTTACCTTGTGATTTTAACTTTTAATTTTAACTTTTGATTTTTAACTTTTAATAGCTGCCTGTTCTTTCAATGCACTCTGAAACTCATTCATCAAGATATTAGTTGTTATGAAATATTCATCTTGATTGTTTTGATTTTTATAGTATCTTTCCCCCTTTTTTTTTGTGAGGAAGAGTTGGCCCCTACCTGACTGTGCTCAGAGCTGACTCCTGGCTCTGCACCTAGCAATCACTCCTGTCAGGGTTCAGGGAACCTGACAGGGAGTGTAGGGGATCTAATTAACTTGGGTCTGCTGCATGCAAGTCAATCATTTTCCAGCCTGATGTCTTTATTTAATTAAATGACTTTTTTAAAAGATTTCAAATGCAGTTCTGTTTGCATAGCAATCTTTTGGCCCTTTGTTACTTTATACCACAAATTTCAAAGTCATTCTTACTTTACTGTATTCTCTGCCACCTCGCCATAGCTCCTAATAAGATAGATAACTTTCCTTTAGACTGAGTATCAGTCATTTACCTTTGCCTTTTGGGATTTCACAAGCAAATAAAGAAGTAGATTTTAATATCTATTATTCTGCTGCATGTTTGTTTTATGAAGCTCACCTACTAGCACTTTGGGGCTTCTCTTGACTGTCTGCTAGTTGTTTCTGGTAGAGGGGCCATAGGTTGCAGAGGCTTGAGTCAGGGTCCCAGCTTGCAAAGTATGTCTTAGTTTACAGTTCACTGAGCTATCTCTCTGGCTCCTCCTCTATTCTTTTATCTGACTGATGTGTTAAATAGTCCTAATACAAGAAGGAAAATGGTGTGGAATCAGAGAGGTTAAAATTATATGTTGAGGGTAACAAACAAAAGTTAAATAACCAATAGTAGTTCTGAGCAATAGTATAGCAGGTAGGGCCCTTGCCTTTATGCAGCTGACCTATGTTCAATCCCTGGCCTCTTGGATGGTCCTCCGAGCACGACCAGGAACTTATCCCAGGCATAAGTCCTGGCCCTACATGGTCCCCGGTCACCACCAAGAGCAACCCTTGAGCACAGAGTCTGCAGTAACCCACAAGTACTGCCAGTGTGACCCCCAAACAAAAAAGAATCAGTAATAAATTCCTGATTAATAGCTAACCTATTTCTTCATTTTGTAATTTCTTCTGTAGATTCCCAGCAATGGTTATCCAATCTGTGTTGATTATATCTAACAGTGGGCATTATAGACAATCTGTTCAGTTTGGGGATAATAGTACCCAGTGGAAATTGTTCTTATGTAAAGCCCAAATCATAATTCTTATCCCTACTTTCAACTTAATTTGCATTCTTCTTCAAGAGTATATCTGAATATATATATATACTCTCTAAGTTATTTTTGTGCCTTAATATAAGATGCACAGGGGAGGGGACCAGAAAGATGGCATGGAGGTAAGGCGCTTGCCTTGCATGCAGAAGGACAGTGAATCCTGGCATCCCATATAGTTCTCCTAGCCTGCCAGGAGCAATTTCTGAGCGTAGAGCCAGGAGTGGCCCCTGAGCGCTGCCAGGTGTGACCCAAAAACCAAAAAGAAAAAAAAAAAGATGCACAGGGGAGATAATTACTTGTTCTACAACAGTAGTGATATTCGGAAGTAGGGAAATATAGGTAGAATTCATCATATATAAGTGGTAGCTCAGTAAATTTGTTTGAAAAAAATACAGATAAACTGAGAGCTCTGTTTTCACAGTCTTGAGATAAAAAAAAGAAGGCCTGAAACACATTACCCATAGTTGTTTTGGAATCACACTAACCTTGATTTGAGACTAATACTTATTCCTGGGATGCCACAATAGGAAATTTTGGGGAGTTGAAATCATTGGGCTCTGTTAACTTTGATCATGAGGGCCACAGGTTTGATTTTAATTAAAGCTGTACTCAGAAATTGTTAGACCAGGCTGGACTGGTAGCACAGTGGTAGGGCATTTGCCTTGCATGCAGCTGATCCAGGATGGACCCGGGTTTGATCCCTAGTGTTCCATATGGTCCACCGAGCCTGCCAGGAGCGATTTCCGAGTGCAGAGCCAGGAATAACCCTAGTGCCTCCCAAAAACAAAAACAAAAATTTTATAGACCGATAGGACTCGTTGTGTATACTTGTGCAGATTGTCTGCTTCACACCTACCTTTGTCTGTAAACATTTTGGATTTTTAGATTATTATGAATGTAGCACATGGGTGGCTAAACTGTGAAGGAAATAATTTCTCTTTCATAATTAGAATAAATAAATAAATGAATGAATAATTAGAATTTGATCTTCCAGGCTCATCTTAACTGAAATGAGACCGCTTCTCTCTACTCTTAACCCCCACACCCTGCTAGGGGCTTTTGCTCTTTTCCTTGAGGTATTTGGAAGAGAATCAGGTCAAATTGGCAGCTTTTGGGTCTCCCTTCTGAGATTATATTCCAGCCATTGCAAATCAGCAATCACTTAAGACCATCAGCAATGAATGTGGCCTCGTCACTGCTGGTCATTGACCTGGTCACTGCTGTGGGTCTTAAGTCATGGAAGACATCTGAAGGTTTTTGGTTACATAGCGTTTCATAAGCTGGAGCTTCAGACAGTAGCCATCCTACTTTTTTTATCGTTTTCACAGAAGATAGTGTCTGTGGTCTGTGACTCAATCACTAAACTCTGGGCTGGACTTTCATCCTGGGTCTTTTATAGAGAATTCTTGGGTCCTCATTTCTCTTGAGGATTAAACTTCTCATTTCTTTTACCAATTTGTATAGGACCTGGTAGGCCTATATCTTAAACTGTGTTTATGGCTGTGAGTTAGGTTTTTTGTTTTTGTTTTTGTTTTTGTTTTGTTTTGTTTTGATTTATTTCTGGCTCTGCATTCCTAGGGTGTTTAGTGTATCGTATGGGATTCGGGAGATTTAATCCAGGTCGACCACAGGCAAGGCAAGCAGCCTACCCACTATACTATTTCTCCAGCCCCTGTGAGTTTTTTGTGTGTAGGGATATTTAGCTATATGTTTTTGAACTGCAGTTCACAATCACTGTTGCTAATTAATAGGGTTTCATACATAGCTCTTTACCACCTTTCAGTGCTATCTCCTCCTCCTGGTTGAACACTTTTCTCTACCATAGTCTTTTTAATTACAACTCTGCATTTATAATTTTCTTTTTTTAATTTTATGGAAGGAAATATCTCAAGTATATACAATATATATTTACCCTGGAATTTTGACCCTGAATACTCTTTAAGCTTTTTTTTTTTTTTTTTTTTTTTTTTGGTTTTGGTTTTGGTTTCGGTTTATGGGCCACACCTGACAGCTCTCAGGTTACTCCTGGCAGGCCAGGGTACCATATGTGATGCTGGGAATCGAAACTGGTTTGGTCCTGGATTGGCTGCATTCTAGGCAAACACCCTACCTTCTGTGCTATCACTCTGTCTCCTGGGTTTAAGATTCATATATAAGTGCAGAATTTCACTTATTTTTTCATGATTGGTCATATGATAAATATTTGATGACCATATTTAGAGCAGTGTTTCTCAACCTTTTTCCAGTTATAGTTTCTTCTAATTTTGTTTTCTTCCTGTACCTTTCCAACCCCTATACTACTACTTGGCCTTTGGTCTTGTGCTGTGGCCCCCATTTATGTGATCTTCACCTGTGTGCACTTTTGAACTATCTTTGGGACTCTTTAGAAGGCCATATGGCCCCTGGCTAAAAAAGAACTGGAGTAAGGTGCTTAGCCAAATCTGCTACCCACAAAACAATGATAAATCAGCAAAAATTTTCTAAATAACTATTTTCAATGAATGGTGATCACATGCATATGACAAGTTGAGGATTTGTCTAACTTAATAAGTTTGTAACTTTCAGGTAAGAGATATGCGAGACCATAACATTTTGCCTGAGATTGCAACCATCCTACTTCTAGCTCTCAGAATTTAGTCTGGACAAGTTCAGCTAAGAGAACCATCAATTTCCCTGCTAAATGAGGCTGACTGATTTGTACTGAAACACAGAAAGTTCTCTTGTTCCTGAGTTCAAGAGTACTACTTCAGTGGTAAAGGAATAATGTCTGTTTCACAACCTGCCTGTGATTGTTATTCTAATATGGGAAATAGTTATTTAGCAGAGTGGTCAGAAAATTAATAGGACACTCAATTGATATGCCTGTCAGTGCAGACCTTGGTAAGATCCCATATATCCATGGTGAACATGAAAACTGCATATTTATAAGATTTTATGTAGGGGCTGGAGTGGTGACGCAAGTGGTGAGGCATCTGCCTTGCCCACACTAGCCTAGGACAGACAGGACCTCGGTTTGATCCTCCAGCATCCCATATGGTTCCCCAAGCCAGAAGCGATTTCTGAGCGCATAGCCAGGAGTAACCCCTGAGCATCACTGGGTGTAGCCCAAAAACCCAAACAAAAATTAAAATTAAATTAAAAAAAGACGTTATGCACACTCAAAATGGAGTTAAATCTTTTAGACATTCCTAGCTAAACAATGCACACATTTCTAGGCCTGTGCATATTCGGAGGAGACACAAGAGGGTCCCAAAGAAAACAAGAGCCTCAGAGGACACGTAAAGTACTTAAACTCTGAATAAATTCCATTCACCAACCAAGACAAAGATCCATTTTAAAATTTTGGACTCCTGACCTAGGTAAGTGGTGAAAAGTAGTAGAGCACACACCTTACATGTGTGAAGTTCAGTTCACAATACCACTTGGTTTCAGACCACTGCTAGATAAAGTTCCTGGTTGGGAGTACCTCCCACCCTGACCCCCCAAATTGAGAGCCTTACCGGCCAATATGTTTGTATACGACTTCTGACCAATGGTTGACAATCATTAAGTGTTTCTGACACAGGAGCAATATAGAGAAAGGCTTAAAGATAAAACCCAGGGGAACAAACCCATCACAGATTTTATAGCAACCCCAAATCACATAGAGTAGTTTGAGGCTAACTCACTAAGAAAAAAAGAAAGCATCAAGACAAGTTCCAATTCAAAGGGAAATCAGAATTGAAGGCTCAAATATATTGTCAGATATACCCAGTTTTCAACAAAATATCACACCACATACAAAGAATGATAAAGTATGACTCACACTTGGGAAAAAATTAATAGAAACTCATTAAGTATGTTCACATATTATTACATGCTAAACTTCAGAGTTGGTATAAGTATATCCAAAGAAATAAAGAAAATAAGGTTCTTGGGCCCGGAGAGATAGCACAGCGGCGTTTGCCTTGCAAGCAGCCGATCCAGGACCAAAGGTGGTTGGTTCGAATCCCAGTGTCCCATATGGTCCCCCGTGCCTATTTCTGAGCAGACAGCCAGGAGTAACCCCTGAGCAACGCCGGGTGTGCCCCCCCCAAAAAAAAAAAAACTAAAAAAAAAAGAAAATAAGGTTCTTCTTATAGTATGATGATAAAGAAAATATCAATAAAGGCCATAGGCATTTTAAAAGTAAAACCAAATAGTAGCTGGAGAAGATAGTATAACCAGTAGTGCTTGCACAAGGCCAACCTGAGTTTGATCCCTGACACTACATGTGATCTCCCAAGCCTACCAACACTGATCCTGAGTGCTGCGCTAGGAGTCATCCTTGAGCACTGATGAGTAAGGCCCCAAAATAAAATCTTGAAAATAGAATTTTTTATGTACAGCTTGAAAAGAATATGACTAGCAGCTGACATCTCATCAGAAATAATGGGAGGCCATAAAATAATGGGATGGCATTTTTAAAGGACTGAAAGTAAAAATATGAGAGAAAATGTAACTAAAACTTCTATATCCTAGAAAAATCCTAGAAAAATTGTCTTTCAAAAACAGGACAAAAGAAAGACATTTAAAGAAAAATAAAGATTAAAGGAATTAATTGCTAGTAGTTATGCCTGACAAGAAATGTTAGGTGAAATTCTTTATGCTGAAAAGAAATGAAAAAAAATTAAGTCAGTATATAAATCAGTATATATGAAGAAAAACTAACAGAAAAAATAAATATGTAAATAAACATGAAGCATTATGATATAGTTTAACTAATTAAAAACCAATTACAGAGGCCAGAGAGAGAAAAAGAGAAAGGAAGAGAGAGAAAAACACTGGGTAAGGTGCTTGTCTTGCATGCAACCCAAGATTCACTAGAAGTGATCCCAAAGCACAGAGCCAGGATTAGCCCTGAGCACTACTGAATGTGGCCCCCCAAAAACAAGAATATAAATGAATAAAATTTAAAATAAAGAGTAATAAGATAAAACAATAATACTTGTTGAATTTATATAAAGGTTACTATCCTTATAAGGATATATATATGTATATGTATATATAAGAGGATGGAAGAAATATTTCTGTATAATGCATTTACATTTCTATAATTAGATCACTATTAGTCTGTAATAGATCTTGATACATTAAGATAATAAAGTAATTTTTAGAACAACTACTATGAAAACAAACAGTTTATATAGTAATCCCCATAAAGTAAAATGAAATGCTAGGAAATAACTAGATTGCTATAAAAAGTGGGGATATATGAACCATTAACTTATAGAATAGAGATGAAAAATTAGATCTTTATTTTTGGGTATTTTTCACTGTTACAAGTAGCTCGTTGTAATTACGATTCTTATATATGACTAAATTTTTCATTTAAGTTTTATATAAAATCAGAGAAACATGGAAATTTGAAACACCTCTGGTAAACCGCAATTTTACACCATTTCAAAGGATTTTCATATATAATCGTTTTTACTCAGTAACTGCTCATACCATAACTTTTTGTGTGTGTGTGTGTGTGGTTTTTGGGTCACACCTGGCAGTGCTCAGGGGTTATTCCTGGCTCCAGGCTCAGAAATTGCTCCTGGCAGGCACGGGGGACCATATGGAACGCCGGGATTTGAACCGATGACCTCCTGCATGAAAGCCAAACGCCTTACCTCCATGCTATCTCTCTGGCCCCATCATACCATAACTTTTTTTTTTTTTTTTGGTTTTTGGGCCACACCCTGTGACGCTCAGGGGTTACTCCTGGCTATGCGCTCAGAAGTTGCTCCTGGCTTCTTGGGGGACCATATGGGACGCCGGGGGATCGAACCGAGGTCCGTCCTAGGCTAGCGCAGGCAAGGCAGGCACCTTACCTCCAGCGCCACCGCCCGGCCCCATACCATAACTTTTAAAAGTTTTCTGCTTCCCAGTGTTTCTTTGTGAGAATATTTTTGTTGTTTTTTTTTTGTTGGGGGGGGGGGAGCTACACCTGATGGCACTTGGGTTATTCCTGGCTCTGCACTCAAAGGTCATTTATTCCTGGTGGTACTTAGGGGATTATATGAGCTGCTGAGGTTGGCCACGTTCATGACAAAATACCATACCTTCTGTGCTATTTATTTCTCTAGCCCCTCTTTGTGAGAATTTTGTTTGTTTTTGAGCCACACCCAGTGGCGCTCAGGGATTACTCCTGGCTCTCTGCTCAGAAATTTCTCCTGACAGGCGGACCATATGGGATGCTAGGATTTGAACCACCCTGGTCCTGGGTCAGCCACACTCCAGGCAAGCGCCCTACTGCTCTGCAATCTCTCCGGCCCCTCTTTGTGAGAATTTTTATGTCAGTTTGGAAAGCTAGCAACCTTAGGTTTGTTTTTAATTGAAGTAAAATATATATTACATAAAAGTTAACATTTGAATAATTTTAAGCTTATAATTCCATGACATTAAGAGCATTCATAGTGTTGTATAACCATTATCACTGACTATTTTTAGAATTTACATCATCCCAACCAGAATTTCATCAAGGCTTATTAACCTAGAATTTATAATTTCCAGAATTCCCTCAGTTCTTTGGTAATCACTAATATATTTTTATGTCTATGAATGTGCTTATTTCAGAAACCTCTGCTATCTTAATAGAGCCTTCATTTATTATTCTCCAGCTCTGTGCTGTTTTATGAGATTTTTGAAAGAAGAATGTGAGAGGATTTCTTTTCTTTATAGACAGGAAATAATGATGCAAGACAAAATTCTATCAGTTGTGGGTTGCGCATGTGTCTGTAATCAGGAAGCCTGTTTGTGCTGTCAGTTAGATTGGGTAATATCCACTGAAGGAAGTTGCTCTCCCTGTCTTTCCAGGTTCTGAGCTCCTCTGTTCATTTGCTAATTGACCTTCCCACTTTACTGAAAGGAGAGATTTTCTGAATTCAAAAATTACTTTATCAATATATGTCTACTACAAAATTTGCTTCAAAAAAGAATTAAAACAGTGGGGGACACATTGGTGGTGGAATTGGTTCCTGAAACAACTCTATTATGAACAACTTTGTAAACCACAGAGTCTTAATAATAAAAAAAAATTTAAACCAAAAGAGAATGGAAATTCTTGTTGAACTTGCTGGTGGTGAGTAGGCCTCCTTCCTTCCTTTCTAAAATTTTCCTGTTTTGGTGGAGGGAGATAGAATTCTAGGTTGCTCTTTGTATTTTATATTCTTTAGTAATTCTTGATTATTGTTTATTAAAAAGAGTCAAGAAAAATTATCCTGATATATACTTACCTGGCAGGGGAGATACCATGATCACGAAGGTGGTTTCCCCAGGGCAAGGCTCACCCACTGCACTCCAGGTTTGCTGACCCCTGCGATTTCCCCAAATGTGGGAAACTCGACTGCATAATTTGTGGTAGTGGGGGACTGCGTTCGCGCTATCCCCTGAAAAAAAAAATTATCCTGATATATTGGGTTGGTGAGGAAAAGAAGGAGGAAGGACCTTTGAGGAATAGAAGAACTTTAGGATGAAAGTTAGTGATGCTTCTCTAGATAACAAAAATTTCTTACATAGAAAGAACCTGGACATCCTATTTAAAATATTTTCTTTAATGGGGCTGGAGTGATAGCACTCCAGTGGTAGGGCATTTGCTTACAATGCTGCCTAACTAGGATGGACCTGGGTTCAATCCCTGGCATCTCATATATGGTCCCCCAAGCCTGCCAGGTGCTATTCCTGAGCGCAGAGCCAGGAGTAAACTCGCACTGCCGAGTGTGGACCCAAAACAAAGGAAAATGTTTTCTTTAAGCTTTTGTAGTTAAATGCCGTCTTATGTATTGATTTGGTAGACATAATATAGAAAAGTAACTTGTCTGTGCAATTTTCCCTCTTGACACTTAGAAATTTTAAAAATGTTAATGTATACTTTTCAAATACTTTTTTTTTGTTTTTGTTTTTTGGGTCACACCCTGCAGCACTCAGGTTACTCCTGGCTCTACACTCAGAAATTGCTCCTGGCAGACTCGGGGGACCATATGGGATGCCGGGATTCGAACCACCGGCCTTCTGCATGCAAGGCAAATGCCTTACCTCCATGCTATCTCTCTGGTCCCATTTTTTCAAATAATTTTTATGTTATATTATTTTACAGCTTTCCAAAAGAGAGAAAAGACTAGTTATCAGTTTTCATTATCAGGTGCTGAGGTGGAGACTCAGAGTGATGATTATATGTAGGTCCAGCCCTACAATTTTTTTCTCCTGGCTTTTAAAAATATTGAATTATTAAGATGCTTTCGTTAACATGAAAAATAATAATAGGAATTAACTACTAGCTTCTGTTTCTGGTATTAAGTCCCTTATCAATCCTAAACTCTGATCCAAAATTGGCTGCAGATATTGGAGTACAGTATTCAGAAGAGAAATAGGAATAGAGATCTTCAAGCCATATAATCCTTGCTTGGGTTAAAATAATAGGTACTAATTCTAGAAAGCATTTCTCTTTTAGAATTCTAATCTTGATTTATGTTAGAATTTATCTAACAGGGACATAAATTTCTGAAGAAAATTTGGTAATATTTGCTTTAGAGAAATAACATTTTAATTATATTATTTGTATCACAACATTTAGGTAATAATGTTTTCTTGGCATATCTTTTTTTATTTTTTTGTGTTGTTGGTTTTTTTGGTTTTGTTTGTTTGTTTGTTTGTTTGTTTTGTGGGCCTCACCCGGCGGCGGGCGCTTAGGGGTTACTCCTGGCTCTGTGCTCAGAAATCACTCCTGGCAGGCATGGGGGAACATATTAGATGCCAGGATTCGAACCTTGCCGCTTGCAAGGCAAAAAAAAGCCCTACTGCTGTGCTATTTCTCCTGGCTCCTGTTTGTTTCTTTGTTTTAATCACTAAATCATGCCTGGATCTTATCCGATATTTATTTAAGCACTTAATTCTAGAACTTTGAGGATTGGTCCAGAGTAGAGTTTCAACAGGTTCAGGATCTCTGGGTACCTGCTCAGAAGAATTGTTATGCTCTCTCTCTCTCTCTCTCTCTCTCTCTCTCTCTCTCTCTCTCTCTCTCTCTCTCTCTCTCTCTCTCTCTCCTCTCTCTTTCTCTCTCTCTCTTTCTCTCTCTCTCTCCTCTCTCTCTCTCCTCTCTCCCCTCTCCCTCCTCCTCAGAATAATTGTGATGCGTGCTCTCTCTCTCTCTCTCTCTCTCTCTCTCTCTCTCTCTCTCTCTCTCTCTCTCTCTCTCTCTCTCCTTTATTTAAGCACCATGATTACAAGCATGTTCGTAGTTGGGTTTCAGTCATAAATATAATACCCCGCCCCCTTCACCATGCACTGTCTCTTTAAGAGAATAGATTACCCTTTCTGCTGCTTATCTCTGGCCTTGTCTCCTTGTTACTGATGCTGCTTGTTTGGATTAGGTGACTTTCGCTGTTGTGCTAGAAAATAATGAAGGGAACCTACTGGCTGGCCTGCATTCTAAAAAAGACTTCAAGAAAGAAAAAGACACTCTCTTTCTCTTTCTCTGCTGAGTTTAATGTAATCTTAGAAATCAATTAACTTTGTATCAAGAGGAAGACCCAACTCTTTGTTTCTCCTGGGATAGCACCAGGAAAAATCAGAACTGGTAACATCTCTAAACTCAAAAGGCAGGTGCAACCTTTTTGATCTCATATTGATCTTCATGGGTTTACAAAGTACACTGTGCTTACTATTAAGCCCCATCTAAAAAAAATTCAATGGTTGGGGGTCAGGGGAGAGATAGTACAGTGGTAAGTTGTTTACCTTGCACGTGGTCTGACCCAGGTTCAGTCTCTAACTCCACTTATGGTGCCCTGACCTGAGTGAAGAGCTGGAACTCCTGAGCACAGCTGGGTGGCCCCAAAACAACAGTAGCATTTTATAGATGTTTCTTACCATAGCATTTGACTAAAACAGAAAAACAAAAACAAATGACTACTCTCAACATTCCATAGTAGTATTTATTACCAGAGAAAACTAACATGGAATTTTAGCTAACAGTAACTTTGGGAGCTATGAATAGCAAAATAGGGGTAGGATAGGATAGGTTAGGATAGGAAAAGAGGGGTTCTTTGGGGGCAAGAGGTACAGCTGACTGTGTTCAGGGCTTAAAACTCCTGGCGGTGTATTCAGGGGACCTTATGTGGTGTTAAGATAAAACCCAAGTGGACTTCATGCAAGCAAGTGTTCTACATGCTCTTCTACTTCTCCAGCCCCCCAAAAGAGAGCTTTGGGGTTAATAAACATGTATATATAGACTGGAGAGTAATGAGTAGGGCACCTGCCTTGCACCTGATCTACCCAATTTTGATCCCCAGTATCACATATATAGTCCCCCAAACTTGTCAGGAGAGATTCCTGAGCCCCCCTAAACAAATTAATAAACAAACATGTTTATGAATTACCTTAATTTTCTATTATATAATTACAAACTTTTATTATTGGCCCATAGAAGCTAGGCCTTTCTTTATACATATACCAGTGTTTCACAGCATTAGTCATTTCCTAAATAGTTACAGTATAGTTCTAGTATAGAATGTTTTTCAAGGTGTTTTGGAATATGCAGTAGATATTTTCATTGCTCTCAAATGTAAAGTTTATTATTATTATTGTTTGGTTTTTGGGTCACACCCAGCTGTGCTCAGGGGTTACTCCTGGATCTACACTCAGAAATCACTCCTGGCAGGCTCGGGGGAATATATGGGATGCCGGGATTCAAACAACCGTCCTTCTGCATGCAAGGCAAACACCCTACCTCCATGCTATCTCTCCGACCCTCAAATGTAAAGTTTAAAGAAGATTCATAGCTATAATGGGATCAGAAACACTGATTGCTAGCAATAAGCCTATTGTTGTTAAGACTGTTTTGTCACCCAGTGAGGCTCAGGGATTACTCCTGGCTATGCACTCAGAAATCACTCCTGGTTTGGAGACCATATGGGACGCTGGGGGATCGAACTGTGGTCCATCCTAGGTTAGCACGTGCAAGGCAAATGCCCTACCGCTTGCGCCACTGTTCTGGCCCCTGCTGTTAAGATTTTTTAAATTTACACAGCCATTCAAGATGCAAAGTAAATTACAAATATAACTGCTTGTGCAGATGCTGGTTATTTTTACTTTTTAAATCTCTTTAATGCTAATTAGGATTTTCTCATTGTATTTTTATCCATTTAAATATATTGCCTCCTCATTTTCCCTTAATTTATTTAGAAAAAAAACAACATGCCCAACTTTACAAATCCATTAGACAAAAAACTTGAATAGCAATCAATTTATAGTTTAATAAAGGACATATGTAGTTTGAGTTTCTGGATAACCTCTCTTCTTTTTAAAAGTGTTTCTTAATTAAAACCAGATGAGAGTAGCAAGGAAGGTATTCAGAACACTAAATAAAATGGATGTACTTCATGGAATTTGTAGAATTCATCAATACACGTAACAATGATTTATAATTGCATTTGGTCTTAACACATATCAGTGTAAATCTAACAGAAGCACAGTAAGTAAGATAGCTAGTATAAAACACCAAGGTGAAAGGGTTAATTGGCCTTGCACAGTTCAATTTGCCACTCTAGTGGCACTTTCTGTTGTCTGTGTAAACAGTTGCTAAGTACTTTCCCACTAAGCTGCCACCCTTTTATTTATACAGTTGAACCACCAATGAGAAATGGATCCGTTTACCAGTTGTTAGGCCTTTTCTTCCTGCCTTTCTAGCCCATTTCATTCTCTCTCCAGCAACCCCCCCACCCAGCTGTTGCCACATACCTCCCTAATCTTTCCTTCACCTTTATGATTTTAGCTTTTTGCAGTCCCCCCATTCTTTGACTCAAGTGTATGGATAATATATGTGTGGTTCTTACTCATCTATATAGTTCATTCTTTGTCAGCTCTACACCCCTTCTACTCTACTTCTTCTTCCAAATATTTTCTCAACATTTGAATCTTTAAAAATCAAAACATTATGTATAGATCTAAATATTTCATAGTCAGTCTTTTCTATCTCAACAACCCTTCCCACTGTGAGATTAAACATATATATATACTTTAGTTCATTTTTAAATTTATACATATATGCATATTATATAATGTAGTGCTGAAAATCTACTGAAGTGATGTCATTCTGAAACTATTGTTATGCCTCTCTTTTTTTACAGTCATTTTTAAGGATATACATACTGGGCCAGAGAGATAACATAGTGGTAGGGCATTTGCCTTGCATGTGGCCAACCCAGGAGGTGGTGGTTCGATTCCCGTTATCCCATATGGTTTCCCAAACTTGCAAGGGGTGTTTTCTGAGTGCAGAGCCAGGAGTAACTCCTGAGCACTGCTGGGTGTGACCCACAAAACAAAACAAAACAAAACAAAAAAAGAATGTACATACTATATAAAGATCTTTGATTTAAATCTTTGTTTTGTATTTTTTTTTGTTTTGGGACCACACCCAGTGACACTCAGGGGTTACTCCTGGCTATATGCTCAGAAATTGCTCCTGACTTGGGGGACCATATGGGTTGCCAGGTATTGAACACAGGTCCATCCTGGGTCAGCCACATGCAAGGCAAATGCCTACTGCTGTGCTATCACTCTGGCCCTTTTAGTTTAAATCTTTAACTGCTTCATAATACATTTTAGTTACTTACCTATTAATAGACATATGCATTATATTCATTTTTTTAATTTTAAACAATTTCATGGTGAACAACCTATTGATTTGTCTTATATTGCCACAATTTTGAGAGCAGTGTTTTCCAAACATTAGATGGTGAAATCTATCTAGTTCGTTGAAATCTGCATCTTCAAAAAGAATGAAATATAATAGTAAATATTAGTAAAAATGTGTTTAACACAGCCAAATTACTTTTTGTCCCAGCTACATTAATTTATAATCCCTTTACTTTCTATTGATATTGTTTCTTTTCTTTTTTTTCTTTTACTTTCCTTTTCATTTCTCTTCTCCCCTGTTGCTGCTGCCACTGTGGCTGGGTGTCATGCAGACTTAGTGCTTGCGATGTTCATACACTTGATTGTAGTACTTACCTGTGGTTAAACACTTAATTATTGTATTCACCAGAATTTGATATGCCGTAGTTGTGGTTCTTGCACACACTTAGTTGCAGTGCTCCAGAAATCACATATGGGGCATGGGGGCGAATGACACTACCACTAGAATTGCCTTGGCATTTGGGGTGGTGCCTTCATTGTACCTGTTGCCTCATGCCACTGAGCAGTCCCTGGGCTTTTGTGTGTTTTTAACATGGAGAGAGCATTGTTTTACTAATACTGTACATGTGCATCATACCACCTCTTTTCCCTGTTCATATATGACTGTGTAGAATATATTCTGTATTAATTTTGTTGCTTGAGAAGCCACATCCGGTTTTGTAGTCAGGGGCTGCCTGGCTGTGCTGGGGAAGCATTTGCATTGTAAGAATTCTAACCACTGCTGCAGGCACATACAAGGCAAGTTCCTCAACTTCTGTACTACCTCTCAGGCCCTATTCTGTATCGATAGGGTAAAAATGTCTTATCTTTTTCATTTCAACTAGAGAGGTTCAACTTGCTTTCACTGAAAAAGAGTAAAGATCCGTCTGATTTGTGAGTTGCTGTTCTTCAGTGTCATATTTCAGACTGGAGAAATCTTCATTTCTTCCATTTTTGTCAACACTGGCATAATAGCTGAAACTTTAAGGAAATAAACTAAAATGTAAGGACACAAGTATTCCTAAATGTTACTGTACCCAACAGAGAAAGCTAAGAATTACATTTCAAAACAAATGTCAGAGACAAACCTGAATCTAACAATTTTGAGAGAATATGAGCTCTAATCAAGTGCTTGGAGTATTTCAGACTTCTATTAGTGAGTAACACTGTAACGAGTAGAATCTTAGTATTGAGTGGAACATTAAAAGATAATTTTGGTTGCCTGTTATGTACCTCCTTTTGGATTTTTCTCTGGTAATAGAGATACAGTTACTTCCTTCCTAGACAGCCTGTGTTTACTGTTTGTGGTTAGTGTTAAAATGAAAACTGATAACTCTTGGTTTCATTCATTGTACTGCATTTGTCTTTAGGAGGCACATTAACCACCTATACTATAATTAGAACAGTTTAATTATTGGATGCTACAAGATTTCTTCTTAGGGGAATTTTGGTTTGTACAGAATTGAGAAACCATAACACACAACCAGTAACAAGCCCCCCAATCCACCAACAATAGGTAGACTTTCCTGTTCTTTTGTCATTGTGTGTGTGCATATACAGTTTATTTCTGGATTTTCATTCCCCGAGGCTAATTTCATAAACTGCAAGTTTTTAATACTACTTCATTTCCATTAACTGTGCGATTTATAAAGCTCTAAACAAAGTTGGAAGTTGATTTGAAAAATGGTGACATTGTTGTGTTGTTTTTTTTTAAAAGACCTTTCAAAAAAAATCACTCTTTTCAAAAAGTCAGTGATTTTTTTTTCTTTTTTTCTTTTTTATAATATGAAAGGCCAGGATTGTCAGATTTGTTTAGAAGTAATAACATTTCCACTTTGTGGTAAGAATCATGCTCCTTCTAATTTATATGGATTAAGACATATTTGTTTTGAGGCCACACACACCTGTGCTCAGGAATCGCTCCTGGCAGGAATGGGGTAATTATGTGGGGTTCGGTGATATATCCAGTTTGGCCATGTGCAAGGCAAGCACCCTACTCGCTGTTCTATTACTCTGGTCTGGCCCTGTTGACTTATTTTTTAACCTGCATTTTGTTTTTTGATCTGCAATTACTGTTCAAGAAACCTTGAACAGTTTTGAAAGAGTGGGCAGCACATATAACTGTAATGTGATGGACTGATCCTGAGTGACTGATTCCCTCACTTGAAACAAAGTACTGAATAAACTATGAGGGGGAACTTTTAAGTGTCTTGCTCAGCTGACAAAAATAAACATTCCTCGGGATGTTTTGGTGCTCTATTGCAAGGTTGTAGTAGCCATAAGTCTGTCTCAGCAAGTTTGTGATCCTAAGTTATATTACTTATATAGAATAAATCCTCCAGGGGCCGGGCGGTGGCGCTGGAGGTAAGGTGCCTGCCTTGCCTTCGCTAGCCTAGGACGGACCGCGGTTCGATCCCCCGGCGTCCCATATGGTCCCCCAAGAAGCCAGGAGCAACTTCTGAGCGCATAGCCAGGAGTAACCCGTGAGTGTCACAGGGTGTGGCCCAAAAACCAAAAAAAAAAAAAAAAGAATAAATCCTCCAGTGGAAAATTTAGTGAAACTGGTGTCTAATTGGCACAAAATTCTGCTATGCAAGTTATCTACAAAGATTTCCTTGCTGATTATTTGGTGTATGGTTGCCATGCTTGAAAATACTCGGGACTGGAGAGCTAGCACAGAGGTAGGGCGTTGGCCTTGCAAGCAGCTGATTCAGGACGGACAGTGGTTCGAATCCCAGCATCCCATATAGTCGGTTCCCTGAGCCTGCCAGGAGCGATTTCTGAGTGCAGAGCTAGGAATACCTCTCTGGATGTGACTCAAAAATCAAATAAAATAAGAAATACTTGTACTATCTTTCTTTGGAAATGATGTGACCAGGGCTAAGGTGTAGATCCTGATGTAGTAGAAGTCATGTGTGATGCTTCTGTGTCCTAAGCAGGCATACCTGTGTTCCCATGGCCCAATTCCCTTTGTGTAACGATAGTTAATGAAAACTTGAATTAGAATTCGCACACAGAGATTAAGGTATATGTCGATCTGTTCCTCCAGCTATGCACTTCTTATTTCTAGACTATCCACATGAGAAGCAAGCTAATTTTCTTACTTACGCACTGTAATTTTTAGACTCTCATTACAGGGACTTAGCCTATATCCTAATTTCAAAAGTATCAAATAGAATTTTAAATTATCTATAAAAATTACATAAATAAAAATGAAATTGAAAAAAATTCAGGGAATAAATAAAAAGAACTAGAGCCACCTGGAAAAATGATTGATGCCAGAACGGAGCCAGAAGAGACTGGAGATGAACCTGGATTATGGTGGTATAAAATAAGGAAGTCCTCAGTATTCCAGGAGGGAAAAGAATGACTGATACGTGCAGCATATATGAACCTCAAAGCCTTACACTAAGTGAATGAAGTCAGATAACATAAGACTACACTTGGCACAATTCCACTTATATGAATTTTCTAAGAAAGGTAAAATTAAAGAGACAGAAAATAAAGGTAGTACTTGCTTTCAGTTGGAGATTAGAGATTGAATGCAGATGGGCATAAGGAAAATTTGAGTGAAAAAAAGTGTTCTAAAACTGGACTGTGGTAAAAGTTGCACAGCTGGAAGAATTTATTGAAAGTCAATTGAGTCATATGCTGTCAGTGTTTGTAAATTATACCTCCAGTAGGCCTGTTAAAATATTTGAGAGATACCATAAAAAATGAGTATGGCATGGGAAATGAAAGCAGATTGTTCTAGAGGATAGCTGCCCTCTGTTGAACATCTCAAAGCTAGAAAAAGCCTTTGGGAGTCACTTAATTTATTTCTGAGTCTTGGTGAGGCCAGTCATCACTGAGAGATGATACATTCCATTGTACTTTCAACCTGTGAATATTTTGCATTCGTTCTTAGCCCTATGTTTCTAAGATCACTGTTCAGGACTGATATTGAACCTAGACAGACTCACTGAACTTTCATGTATCACCCACTTGGCTCATTCAGTCCTTATTTACCTTCCCAATTAAATATTACTTACATGTAGAAAAACAAAAATGTGCGCATACAAAAGCTAAATTAAACATAGCTTCCCCCACCAAAAAGAAATAAAGTCAGCTCATATAGAATAGATTTTAGTTGAAAATGAGCATCCTCCACATTTCTAGCAAAGATTAAGGAGTAAGGAAAGACTTTTTGGTTTATTCTAGTTGACTTAATTAAACTGCTTAGAGGTATAATAGAAGTATTGAAACAGGAAAAATAAAGAAGTACAAATCTTCATTAATCTTATATTTAACTTTATGATGTTATATATAAGTTGTAGTCTTATATTTGGGACTAGAATAATTATTATTTATTGACCATGTAATACTTATTGATCATTAGGTGTTCACAGTATCTTATTTCATTTATTAAATTTGTGGGTAACATTAACTTTGTATAAACAAAGAATGTGCTCTATTACTATAGACCAGAGTTATCTCCCTGACCTGGCACTATTTTAGGGACATATAATGAAACAAACAATTGTAGATTTTTGTACATTTTCATTTTGGTAGAAGAGACGAACAATAAATAACATGAAATATAGAACTACATATTCCAGTGAATTGTTAAAATGTTAGAGGAAGAAGTAAAGCAGAGACGGCGAGAAAAGGTTTGGAAAGAATTGCAGTTATAAGCAAACTAGTAAAAGCACTCTTCCCTGAAGGGTGACCCTAGTAGATCCCCAATGAAATGAAGAGGTATAAGCCATAAAGGTAAAGGAGTAAAGCCATTTTAGGTCCAGGGGTTAGCAGATGCCAAATTTTTGAGCAGGACTGTGCCCTGTGTGTAAGGGACATCAAAAGAGTCAGACATGTGAAAAGTCAGAGGGAAATGTGGAAGATGAGATCAGAGAGATAATAATAAGAAATCAAGTCTCGGTAACATGCTCAGCCATTTTTAGGTCTTTAGGGATTTTATTATGATTGTAGACTTTTAAAAAATAGGATAAAATAGGCATCACAAAAATTGTCATTTTAATTTTATGGAGGTTGAGTTTTGGGACCATGTAGTGTTCAGGGGGTTTTACTGGCCTAGTAATTGGAAGTATATGTTTAAGTAGCACCCAGTATATGCATAGTGTTATTGTACCACTTGACTGCCAGACATTTTCAGAGTTCTAAGTCACCCCAAACTGAAATTTTTTAGTTAGCTCCCAGTCCCTGGTAACTTCTAGTCAGTTTTGTTCTCTATGAATTTGCCTATTCTGGATACCTCATAAAAAATGGAATCAGACAAAGGTTTATTTGATAGCCATCTAACTTTTTCCATGTTACAGCATTGCTTTTTATGAGTTAATAATAGTTCATTGTATGGATACATGACATTTTTATAGTATACACATAAATTTATTGATGAACTTGGATTGTTTCCTTCTTTTAGCTATTTTGACTAATGATACCATGGTCATTGGTATCAGTCATTGGTAACAGTCTACAACTGTTTTAGACCATGCTTTCAATTATTTTGCATATATTATGAAAAGAATTGCATAATATAATTTGGTGATTGACTTATGGGTGTGTGTGTGTGTGTGTGTGTGTGTGTGTGTGTTGGGCCACACCTCAAGGTACATAGGGGCTATTTCTGGCTCTGTGCTCAAGACTGACCCCTGACACCATGATTTACAGGGTGGGAGGCTGGAAATTAAATCACGTATTGTCTACTACATATGAGGCACACTCTGGTCTCCTGTACTACCTCCAGTGATTAACTTTTTGAAGAACTTTCATACTATTTTCCACAATGGCTGCATTATTTAATTTTCCATCAACAATATGCAATGTCCTGATTTCTCCGCATCTTCACTTAATATTTTCTATTAAAAATCACATTATGGGCCATCAAAATAGGACAGTGAGGTAAGGTATTTGCCTTGTATGCATCTGATCAGGTTCAAACCCTAGACTCCCATATGGCTCCCCAAGATCACCAGAACTGATCCCAGAGTGCAGAGCCATGAGGAAGCCATGAGCACAGTTGGTGTGGCCTAAAACAAAAGAAACCAAGACAATATCATATTTATTCTAGTAGTTGTAGATTAGAATCTGTTGCGGTATTAGCATGCATTTCCTTGATGACTGATGGTGATCCAGCATCTTTTCATGTGTTAAGCCATTTGTATATCTTATGAGAACTAATTAAAATCTTTGCCATTTAAAAAATAGCATTGTTTGCCTTTCTTGTTGCGATATACTGATCAGATATATGACTTAAAATATATCCTCTTTCATGGGGTCCTGAGTGATAGTACAATGGGCATTTGCTTTGCACATAGCTGGCCTGGGTTCGATCCCCTTTCCCAGATTGTCCCCAGAAACCTCCCTGGAGTAATTCCTGAGTGCAGAGCCAGGAGTAACCCCTGAGCATTTGAGTGTGGCCTAGAAACAGAAAACAAAAACAAAAATGTCTTAGTACTTAGCTAAATAGCTTTAAGTTGTTTAGGTTATTATAAGTTTAAGATTATAAATTTACGATGTTATTTTCAAAATTAGCCATCTAGAACTCACTGTTGAGTAAAATGAAAAAAACATTGAAAGGTTTTAACTAAATTGACTTTTGTTTTGACCTGACTGCTGTGCTCAGAACAGGGACATGGGCCAAGGAAGTGCTGAAGTTGGGAGATACGTTAAAAGGTGTTTTAATGGCTTAAGCAAATAAAGGATGGTGGCTTGGAGAGGCATCAATGTTCTGGTGAAATAACCATCAGAGGGCCGGAGTGATAGCATGCATAGCTATAGGGCATTTGCCTTGCATGAGACTGACCCGGGACCCATATGGTCCCCCAAGACGGCCGGGAGTGATTTCTGAGCACAGAGCCAGGAGTAACCCCTGAGCGCCGCCAGGTGTGAGCCCACCCACCCACCTCCCAAAAGAAATAGCCATCAGAAGATCTTCAAAGAAGTTTCATTTTCCTTTAGCACTATAAAAGATATAAAAGCCACCAGACATACGGTCATCACCAGGGTTTTTTTTTGTTTTGTTTTGTTTTGTTTTTTTCAGAAGGTTTGTGGGATTCAAGTAGTTGGTTATGAGGAAGTAACCTGCTTCCTTAAACAGAGAGAAAACTGTGAACCAGATAGAGAAAACTCCTGCAATGCCAGCTTGGAGACTCATCTGCGCATTCTGCGGCACCTTTTATTAAGACACTCTGGGGTGTTGTGTGCTGGAGCTGGTTTTGCAGATGGGTTAAATGTGTGAATCTCTGCCATTGCTTCCCCTTTTTTATTGCAACTTGTGTTTGATATTAACTCGATCAATTAAATATTCCTGATAAATATTTTTTATTTTGTGTATGATCTTTGTAAGAAAACTTTAAAGCTCTGAAATGTGAAGGAAAAAATAACCATCGGAATTTGCTAATAAGCTGAGTATAGACTGAAAGAAAATAGTCAAGACTAGCTCCACAATTTGGGGAATATTAGAATGCTCTTGGAGGATATAATTCCAAATTTTTAGAGATATTTCTTAAATGGATTTGACATTAGTTTGTTTCCTTTTTGGGAGGTTGGGGACATACCTAGCAGTGTTCGTGACTTATTCCTGATTCTGTGTTCAAGGACTACTCCTGGAGGCATTTGGGGGGACCTGATGTGGTGCTAAAGATTGAACTGGGATCTGCTATAAACCTTGTACTATCCAAGCCCCTGCATCAGTTTTAAAAATGTTTTTCAGGGGCCGGAGAGATAGCATGGAGGTAAGGCGCTTGCTTGCAGAGGAGTAACCTCTGAGCGCTGGCGGGGCATGACCCCCCCAAAAAACAATGTTTTTCAGGGGCCGGAGCTGTGGCACAGTGGTAAGGCATTGTCTTGCACACATCTGATTTAGGACAGATTGAGGTTCAATTCCCTGGATTCCTATATGGTCCCCCAAGCCAGGAGCGATTTCTGAATGCATAGCCTGGAGTACCCCTGAATGTCACAGGGTGTGGCCCAAAAATAACAACAAAAAATGTTTTTCAAACAGTATAGAGATTTCTCAAAAAAATTGAAGAAAGGACTGGGAAAATAGTTCAAAGGTTTGGCTGTAGCATATGCCTGGCTTGCAGAGGGCCCTGGGTTCAGTTGTTGGTGGCACATTGCCTCCCAAGCACTGCCAGGGATTGCCCTAGTGGATCCAAATACTGTTGGGCAGCCCTTGCCAAAGCTGAAAACAGAGCTACCACGTGATCCAATAATTGCACTCCTTGGCATCTATCCCAAGAATATAAGATCATAAATTCAAAAAGATATATCCACACCTATATTCGTTACTTAACTGTAATGGCCAGGATCTGGAAACAATCCAGGAACCCAATAACAGAAGAGAATATAGAAGCTATGGTATATATACACAATGAAATACTGTTCCACTATAATAAAAGGTAAAATTTTGCTACAGCTTAGGTAGAACTGTAGAATGTCATTCATGTTAAGTAAAGTGAGTCAGAAGAAGGACAAATACCAGGTGATTTCATTCAAATGTTGAGTAATAAAGAAAGGGAATACAGTGGCCAGTGAAAACAAATACTGAGATTCTGCCAAAAGAACTCAGTATGACAAGCAAGGAGGGAACATTGGCATTTATCTGTAGGTATGATCTGCCAAGGCAAAAGGGGACATTGGCATTCTGCTAGTAGGTGTGTAGTAGTATTGTACACCTAAAACCTAAAATTAACACTATTGTAAATCATGACATCCCAAGGAAACAATAAAAACTAAAAAAAATTTAATAAAATGTTTTGTACATTTAAGATAAACTCATCTTAACTTAAAGGGTATGTGTTGAGTATTATTTTTGTGGGATTTTGTTGTTGTTGTTAAACTCTCAGAATATGTAATGGAATTAGTATAGGAAGAAAAGTCAATTATGAGAATAATGTTTATTAAGCAATGTAAGAGTGGAAATTGTCAGAAAGAAGGAAAGGATGGGCCGGAGCAGTGGTGCTAGAGGTAAGGTGTCTGCCTTGCAAGCACTAGCGAAGACGGATGGAGGTTCGATCCCCTGGCATCCCATATGGTCCCCCCAAGCCAGGAGCAATTTCTGAGCACATAGCCAGGAGTAACTCCTGAGCATCAATGGGTCTGGACCAAAAACAAAAACAGAAAGAAGGAAAGAAGGGTAGGTGCTACGTCACACTATCATTACACATGAGCAAAGCATGTTTATAACTTTTAGGAAAAACTTGAAATGCAGAATCTTTTGCAAAAAAAATTTTTGCTCCAAGTTTTGTTTCTTAAAATTTTATCCCTTCCATGTATATGAAATGTCCAGAAGAGATAGGCAATAGAAATCTGTTTGGACTGATGGAACAATTCTAAAACTAGATTGTAGTGACATTTCAGAACTACAAATTTACCAAAACTTAAGAAGGGTTGAGGAATGAAAATTTTTAGTTTTTTTTTCTAGTACTTTGATATTACCAGCTTTGTTGAAGTATACTATAATTTAAAAATATATAAATGTCACCTATTTAAGTATGCCATGAACTTTTAGTAGTACCTTCTTAAAGGATTGTTGCGATAATTATATAATAACATTTAAAAAATATGTGGAATATGGTAGGAATTTAGTAAATCTGGGCTGCCGCTCTATTGTTGTGTTAATTGAGTTTTTATTTCTGAAAGCAAAGCTATAGTAACTCAACTTCTTTGATTTATTAATAAGTTTCTGAGTTAAAAAATCTAATCAAAGAATAAAGCTAGAGTATTCCAAATTTCCTTGGTGCGTGCATATATACGTATATATACGTTGTATATGTTTGTATGTACTTCTACAAGAATGGACTTTTTTGGTTTTGCTTTTAACCATACCCAGTAGTGCTCAGGTCTTATTCCTGGTAGACTCAGAGGACCATGTGGATCACCTTAATTGCTGTATTATCTTGCCAGCAGCCCAGAAATTTTCTATTAATATGTATTTTGGCCATTGGGAAGAGTTTTAAACATGACTATGAGATTTCATTGTTTTTCTACTCATTATTTTATACCAAATTATTTTCTTTTTTTTTTAAATAAAATTTAATTAAAGCCTACAGTACCCTGTATTCCCAGGCGGTCTCCCACCCAAGTACTAACCAGGCCCGACCCTGCTTAGCTTCTGAGATCAGACAAGATTGGGTGTGTTCAGGGTGGTATGGCCATAGACCCAAAAAGTTGTTTGTTTGTTTGTTTGTTTGTTTTGGGGTCACACCCGGCCAGTGATCAGGGTTTACTCCTGGCTCCACGCTCAGAAATCGCTCCTGGCAGGCACGGGGGATCATATGGGATGCCGGGATTTGAACCAATGGCCTTCTGCAGGAAAGGCAAACACCTTACGTCCATGCTATCTCTCCAGCCCCGACCCAAATTATTTTTAAATTATTTGAAAATTTTGTTATGAGTGACAACCTCATTCACCTATGGAGCTATGATTGAGACATGAGTTCAATTTGTCTTTTTTTCTCTGACTTTCACAGTTTCTTCAGTTTTAATTCCTACAATGTAATTCAGAAAGTGTATGTTCCTTAAGAAGAAAAAAATATTTATTAAAATATGTACTAAGTAATTTTTATTTGAAGCAATGACTTGTTTCCTCATTGAAGTTTCTTTCTTTTTTCCTTTTTTCCCCCTTAATGCTAACAATCCTTCATTCCATTGCTACTGAAGACATTATGGTGAGATTTGTAATTTTGAATTTTGAGTGTACAATGAAAGAGTTTACTTTATACAGACCGATATTATTTTGGGCGGCAGTTAAAATATTTTAATCACATTGGTTTTAATTTCTTTTAGACATAAAATTTATTAATATATTATATATACTTGTATGCTTTATGTTCTAATACACTAGAATTGATTAATTTTGATTATTATTCATCTTTCCCTAACTATGATTCCTATCATGATCATAGGCTTTTCTATCATTAAACTAAATAATTATTTAATTCAAAGTATATGACTTGCAAAATAAGAACATCCTGAAAAAGTTTCAGGTTGCTAACAATGTGTGGTACCATTGTCTAGATACAAAAGGCAACTTTATTTTCTTTTTTCTTAGACTAAGATAAATAGCACAGGGAGAAAAGAACACACATACCCCTTTCTTGAACCTTAAAAAGATGTTAAGTGCTACAGGAAACATAAATGTCTTTCTAACTTGATGGCAGTGATGGAGCTAGAGCTGCCCTGAAAAGGTTAGGGCAAGAGCTCATTATGAATTTACAAAAGGGTAGATACAAAAGGAACCTCTGACATTTTAATATTACATTCTTAGGTGATATTACTGATATGGCAAGTGACAGTAGTAGGGAGAAGCCTCTAGATGGAGCTTCCGTACTTTCCAAGGAAAATGATACATTTTGCTGCATCTTTCAGTAATATGCTTTATTATTATTTTACATAATATATTGGATCAGAGTAAGTTTTTAATAATCTTAAATGGGAATATTAATTAAAATAGGAAAATCAAGTCCACTAATAATTTTGGGGAAAATGCCTGTGTCTTAAAATTCTATTTCATTATTGGTATGTTTTTTAAAAAAGGAGTATATTGAAATTGTTCCTGAAATGTTCCTAACAAATGCTATTATTTAACAAGTTATTAAAAGATAATTAGTAAGAAATCAGATCAGGTACTTAAAGTATTAACCATAGTTAAACATGTTCTTTATTGTTAGTTATTACACCCATTTATCATTCAACATTTCAGTTCTTAAGAGAACACAAGTAGGGACTGGAGAGATAGCATGGAGGTAAGGCATTTGCCTTGCACGCAGAAAGTAGGTGGTTCAAATCTCGGCATCCCATATGGTCCCCTGAGCCTGCCAGGAGTGATTCCTGAGCAGAGAACCAGGAGTACTGAGTGCTGCTGGGTGTGACACAAAAACCAAAAAATAAAATAAAAAGAGAACACAGTATTTTTCCCAATTCAGCTTTCCCTTTAAAATATTTTTTGAAAAAGCACACATAATTTTCATGGTAAATATTCTTTTTTTCCCCACCCCCTGTAGTAAATATTCTTAGCGGAAATGTTTTCCTTTTATAGTCACATAAGGGATCTATAATATATAGAAATTACATTGTCATTTTTTAGGTTAAAAAAATGACTTAATCTCAGTATTCCATTTAGAATGTCAAAAGTAGATTTTAATATCTTATTTGTGAACAATAAGAAAAAATTGATTGTATTTTTTTACATTTCTATTCAAAGTATTAGAGGGAAACAGGCAATATTTGGTTTATATAATATGTGATAATCATTTGTATTGAAAGAATATATACTAGAATATTATATAAGAAACATGAGATGTTTGCAGTGATTTTTACTTTCTTCACTAACATTCTTTTGTTTGTTTGTTTGGTTAGTTGGTTTTGGGGTCACACCCAGCGGCGCTCAGGGTTACTCCTGGCTCTGTGCTCAGAAATCTCTCCTGGCAGGCATGGGGGACTAAATGGGATGTTGGGTTTCGAATCACCATCCATCCTGGATTGGCTACTTGCAAGACAAATGCTCTACCCCTGTGCTATCTCTCTGGCCCCCTTCACTAAAATTCTTAAATAAAGCAAAATAGTTGTCTTAGCTTTTGATAGTTATATTTAAGTGATAGTTTGATTTTATTTTTCACCAAACTAATTGGTATATATTCATAGCTGGGGATATACAAAGTTGCTAACATTGCCATGTTAATTGCTTGTTCTTCACTTCTGTAGTAAGAGTCTTCTAAGTAGAAAGGTGTGCGCTGCTTTTTTTCTTATCTGATTGCTTATCTGATTATCTGATTTTTGAGCTCTAGTGAAAAAGCACATGTTTAAGAAATGACTAATACTTTTCAAGCACTTTTTAAATCAATGTTAAATTTAAACAACTATAATTGTATTGAATTAGCTCATTTGTGTGAGGAAATGAGCTCAAAACAGATATTCTTTTTCTTAAGGATAGAACATTTTCAAGGAAAAGAATTGCTATGTTTTCATAAATACCTATAATAGTAGCTCACCAATAGTATTACTGATAAAATTAAGTCAGTTCAAATATGATGAAGTTTCAGTTTAAATTGCAATTTGGGGAATGTCTTACTAAAGGGAATCCAAAGTATTTGCCATTGCTCTGAAGCTTTTGCCCTATGAAGAAGTCAGTTTATGTATCCAGTTAATTTTACATGTCAAACCTTTTTCAAGGGGAAAAAGATTAAAGCATGCAGCTGCTATTTGCTAAAGGCAAGTTGAAAATTGTTTTGAATTGGTGAAGGAAAAATTCCTCTATTTTATATTGAGGTGGCTGAGTTGTGTTTTTCCTTTTTAACCAGCATATTGTTATGGAGTACCATCTCAATATTTAAAGTTTAATTTGCTTAGTTTTTTATGTTTCTGGTAATATCAATACTTAAAGTGTTTTGTTGACTAACACTGTCTAGTAAAGTTTATTATGTGATAAATAAAACTCAGCATTCATAGTGTAAACATCATTGCAATACATTTTATCAGTATTCATAAACAGCAAAACCTCAGGCTAGTCAAGTAGAAAGGGATGATCTTATTTCTCTTTTCACAAACTAATAGTTTTTCTTGGCTTCTGAACCACACTGAGTAGTACATAGGGGTTACTATTGGCTTAGCTTGGAAGAAGCATGAAATAAACTATGTCACCTATGGGTCCTGAGGCTTTTACATGCAAAAGATACTCATCTTCCTAGTCCTGTAAGTCAATTTACTGAAATATGTGTGCTGGAGAGAAAGTACAACAGTAAGATGTTTGCCTTGAACACAACCAACCTGGGTTTGATCCCCAGCACCCCATAAAGTTTCCTGAAGTCCACCAGGTATGGCCCCAAAACTAAAAACCAAGCAATGTAGCCTACATTAGCATTAGTCTTTATTAAATTGTATGTTTAACATATAATAATAGACAATGAAATCTGTAGCAATTGTTATATTGCTTAATGAACCATATTGAGGACTAGAAATTCAATGGGTTGGAGTGTATGCTTTGCACACTAAGGCCCATTTTAATCCCTGATACATGTCTTTTATTTTATTTATTTATTTTATAAAAATAAAGGGCATTGTCTTAGCTTACGTATTTACTGTCAATACAGACTTAAGAATACAGATGGTCAATTTTTAATATATCTGGGCAGTTCAACATTCCATTTATTATATATGTGATTGAGTATGGTTTGTCTTTTACTCTGTTCAACTTTTTATTTTTATATCTATTACTGGATTGCCTTCAGTATAATTTTAAATATAATCATTAAGCAGCTAGAAACAATTTGATTCTCTTGTTATTTTGAAAATATTATCTATTTCTAGTACTTAGCAATTCTTCCCAGTTAATTTTTATTATATAATGTGTGTGTGTGTGTGTGTGTGTGTGTGTGTGTGTGTATAAGAGAAATCAGGCAGCCTAGAAATCTTAAATTGGTTTCTTAAATCTTGATTTGTTTTAAAAGAGGTCTTTATATGAAATTGTGTTATATAAATGATTTTTGAGTTGTCCCCAAAAATGCATGAATCTCCAGTCTCTAAAAATTACATTTTTAAGGGGAAAAATGATGACTTTTCTAGTAATATATTCCTTTTATTTTTTTAATAGAAATTTTTTCATGGTGCTTTGAACCTGGAGGACTATACCCAGGACTTCAAGGGTAGAGGGTGTGTAGTTCTGTTGACTGAACTTGATATCTCAAATGTGCAAAACCTCCACTCCCACCCTTTTGAGCTATCTCCTTAGCCCTCGACTTTTAGAAGTAGAGAACAAAGTATATTGATGAACAAATTCTCTGAAATTAGTCTGTAGTCTTTCATTTTTATGAAGGTAAATACCACTAAGTGAAAGGTCACGTTAATTTAATTAATATTGGTGTGCTTTTTATAGTAAAGGTTATTTTAATTCACCTTTAAATATAAATTTTATATTAATGCTTTTTTAGTGAAGTAGGCTTGATTTATGAAAGAAATGTATTTGCATCCAGATGTCAGTATAGTGGTCTGCAAAAATAAGTTTTATAGAATCTTCGAATTCATTGACCCTTAAACATTAGTTGATATAAAAATAGAACCTTTGGGGCCGGTGAGATGGCGCTTGAGGTAAGGTATCTGCCTTGCAAGCGCTAGCCAAGGAAAGATTGCGACCACCGTTCGATCCCCCGGCGTCCCATATGGTCCCCCCCAAGCACTTAGCCAGGAGTAACCCCTGAGCATCAAACGGGTGTGGCCTGAAAAACCAAACAAGAAAAACCGTTAACAAATTTATATTTTATAATCATAGTTGAATAATAGTCCTGTCATGAGGCAAACTGTATATAAAACATGAAAGAATGTGTATTCAAGAGAGACATGACTTCTTCAGAGTGGAAAAAGCAGAGAGAAAGAAAGGGAATTACTATTCCAGGGTAACATAGGCTTGAGAAGCAGGCCAGATTAGTAGTCTGGAACTTCTCTATTGGGAGAATTAAGGGAAAATGCTCTTTATTTGATTATTTGTTATGTATTTATATAATGTTATTTATGTTGCATATCTATGTAACAATGTATCATTTTGTATGATGATCAGTGTTTAGAAATAGATTGGCTTTATTCAAATTTGTTTTAGATTTTGCCTAAATATTTGTGCTGTGCTACAACTCTTAGTCCAACTTCCCATATCATCTAGTTTTACCTCATGGTCTTCTAATAGTGTACTCCAGTTCTTTGAGCCATTCCCATAGCCTATAAAAATACTATTTTAACTTAATTTCAGCACAGTGGGGAGGGTGTTTGCCTTGCACGTGACTGACCTGGGTTCGATCCCTGGCATCCATATGGTCCCTTGAACCCTCCAGTAGTAATTCCTGAGCACAGAGCCAGGAGTAACCCCTGATCTCTAGGGCCCCAAAACAAACAAACAAAAATTTTCCATTAAATTTCAGACTGTATAATTTCTATAGCATGGTCCTTACTCTTAAGTTATTTTTATTTACTTCAGAACATTGAATTTAATGATTTATTATTCTTTAGATAAATTATAAATAAAATTAAACTCATTTAGATTTTTTGATTATTATATGTTCATTTATCCTAATTAGATAGAATATTAACCTTACTATTTAACAATTACATAATCTTTTTTTAGGATATTTCCTGGAACCAGATATATTCCATATTTTATCCAAGTACTATACACACACTTTATTATATGAGTATAAATTAAAATGCACGTGCTGATAGCAGATGCTTGGTATTCTCTAATGACCATTCTATTTATCACCTTTGTAAGACCTGATAAATAGACTCTTATGTTGTTTATTGTAGAACCTTTTATTCCATTACCTTATCTCCCCTAAGATGATGCCCAAAGACGCACTAGCATCAGTAGCCTTTACCTGTCTTCCCAGATCACATGAAATAGTGAAACTCTTTTCTCTTATAAACCACAGACACATTTTTCCTCCACATCTTTCACAGTTGTTCTCCACTTAACTTTGCCATAACCTTCCCACCCCATTCAAGCCATGACCAATCTTTGAGCCATAGAAGAAATGGATTTTAGAATTTATTAGCTTATATCTGCCTTTTCATTTTTTTTTCTCTTGAGATCTTTGCAATGGTAGACTTGAATCATTACAGGTGAATTGATGAAATTTTGGTCAACAAGTCAAGTGTGACAAACATGCAAGAGCAAAATATTCATTTTTAAGAGACAAATATTTGATACTTTCTAATTTGTAAGTATTTCTATTTGCAGTATGAAATTCCCTCAAAGGAATAAGAGTCTTGAAATTTGTGGCTTCCAAAGCTACAAAAAAAAAAAAAAGGCATACAAGAGACATCCAGCATGAAAATATATATTCTGATATCAATTTGCTTTTATTGATTGCTTATTTGCTTCCTGAATCATAGAAATTAGACTATCTTGTAACAGGAAAAAGAAATTATAGTATATCTTCTCTCTGGTTACAGTCCTAAATTAACCACGGAGCAATGAAGTAGAATAAATCATTCCTTTATCATGCCTTATAGTTTTATCTTTTAGAATTCTACAAATGAGATTTCTCTCTTTCTTTGTTTTATGCAGAATAGAAAAGGGAGAAAAAATAGAAAAGGGAGAAAGACCACATAAAACTATGAAATAAGCGAGACACATGTGCTTCTTGGGTATATGGTGCCAGAACACATGTCGCCTGCATCTCACCTCTTGAGATGCACACTGTCCTACTTATATGCTGGGTTGTATACCAGGTTTCTCTCCACTTTTGGAGAAGCTTGCATTTTATTCATTATTCTCTCTTTCTTATCCTGTCCTTCCTTCCTCAGTACTTCCAAATAAAATCTATTTTTACTTTAACAAAAAACAAAACTGTACTATCTCTCTAGCACAATTACATTGTTATATATTCATTGATTTTTTTCATTCATAGATTACCTTTACTCTTGGCATAAATTTCATTTGGTCACGGTTTATAGTAGTGATTTTCAACAAGTAATCCTTCAACTTGTATCAGTCCACAGGCAAAAACTGTTGATTGATAAATAATCCTTTTAATATTGCTAGATTTTGTTAACTAAAAGTTTATTGAAATCCGGCATAAAGGAATATTTCTGTATAGTTTTGTTGTTAGTGTTGTTAGCCTGGCTTTGGTATCAGCTCTCATAGGATGAGTTAGCAAGTATTCTTTTCTCTTTTACTTTTGGGAAGAGTTGAAGGAAGACTGAAGACTTCATTAGCTATTTGATAGTATTTAGTAGGGCTGGGAAATACTACAGTAATAGCACAATAGTACATGCCTTATGTCAAGTTTGAGTCCCAGAACCACATGGGCTTCATGGGGGTACAGCAAAGAAGTGTCCTGCCAACACAGCTGGCCAAGAATTGCAGTTGGGTCCTCCAGGTCTCCTGAGTAACACTAGAGAGTCCCTCCTATCCTCACTTCATGTCCCCCCCCCCCCAAATAAATTACTAACAACATTGTTCAGTTTTTGAGTTTGGGACTTTCTTTATTGAAAGTTGGGAGTTTTTATTTTGTTTTAATTGTCTCGTCTTCTTATATTTCTTTTTCTTTTTTTTGGTATTTGGGTCACACCTGGCAGTGCTCAGGGTTTACTCTTGACTGAGCTCAGAAGTTGCTCCTGGCAGTTTTGGGGGGGCCATATGGGATGTTGAGATTCAAACCACCATCTGTCCTGTGTAGGTCGCATGCAAGGCAAATGCCCTAGCGCAGTGTTATCTCTCTGGCCCATATATTTCTACTCAGTTTTTCACTTTCCATGGGTGGGAAGTGTTTGTACTTACTCCCAGCTATATGTTTAGTATCATTCCAGGCAGTGTAGGAACTAACTTAGAGTTCTTTAATCTTTCCAGATTTTCTGACTTTTCATCCTTTTTCATTTTGACTGACATTACTTTTTTTTTTTTTTTTTTTTTGGTTTTTGGGCCACACTCATTTGATGCTCAGGGGCTACTCCTGGCTGTCTGCTCAGAAATAGCTCCTGGCAGGCACGGGGGACCATATGGGACACCGGGATTCGAACCAACCACCTTTGGTCCTGGATTGGCTGCTTGCATGGCAAATGCCGCTGTGCTATCTCTCCGGGCCCGGATGTTATTTTTTAAAGGATGATCATATATCCTTTCCTTAGTTCATTTACATATTACTATAATTCATGTCCAGCATACCCAATCCCACATCATACTTGGAAGGGAAAAAATATCTTGGTAAATAAGCTCAGTAGATCTCTTCATGTTGACATTTTTTTTTTTTTTTGGTGCTCAGTCATTTGTTTATTAACAATTGACTATAGAGTACCAGCTAACCAAACCCATTAAACATTTCCTGTTATTTTTCTATGATTACTATTCTATCTAACAAATGCCTACCAGGAAAGCCATCTTCATATCTCTTAATATTATGTAAAATATACTTTCATATATAACCAATATTTTCTTATATAATTGCTGTCAATAATTACGATATATAAGCCACATATAAAGTGAAAAAAGTGTACTAAAATGGTAGAAATTTTAGACTTCTGGAAATCTATACAAAGAGAAAATTATCAATTAATTATGTTAATTCTAAATTTAGTTTAGGACCATAAAAGTTATTTATTTATATAAACATTCCTTGAATGGCAGTACATAAATTATTAGCTCAATTTGTTCTGAAATGTAACATAAGATTGAGGTTAAATTGAGATGAATAACAACAAGTATTGTAAAATTCCCTAGGACTGAACAACAGAATCTTCTCTGAGCTGTTAGAGTCATATTATCTATATTATTGAGAGTTCTTTTTTTTTTTTTTAACTGAAATCCAACTACAAACATGTTTATAACCATGGTGCTTAAACAAAGACACTATTATAAGAAAAGAAATTAAAAATAAATCCTCAGTCCATTTTTTTCTTCTCTTCTTTTCCTTCCTTTCTCTTCTTTCTCTTATTCTTTTTCCTCCTCTTCTACTTCCTCCTCTTCTTTTTCTCCTCCTCTTCATTTTCTTCTTCCTCGTCTTCCCCTTCTCCCTCTTTTCTTGTCTTCTTTTTTCTTTTCCTTTATACTTTCTCTTCCTCTTTTTCTTTTTTTTTGTTTCCAAACTTTTTTTTAATTTTAATATCTCTTCCTCTTTTTCTACCTCCTTTTCTTCCTCTTTTTCCTCTCCTCCTCCTCCTCCTCCTCTTCTTTCTCTTTATTTATTTATTTATTTATTTATTTATTTATTTATTTATTTATTTATTTTTTGGTCAAATCCGGCAACGCTCAGGGGTTACTCCTGGCTCTACCTCAGAAATCGCTCCTGGTAGCCTTGGGGGATCATATGGGATGCTGGGATTTGAACCACCGTCCTTCTGCATGCAAGGCAAATGCCTTACCTTCATGCTATCTCTCCAGTCCCTTCTCTTTATTCTTTTTCCCTCTTTTCCACTACCTCCTCCTCTTCTTCTTCTTCCTCTTCCTCTTCCCCTTCCTCTTCTCACACTTTCTCCAGCTCTTCTTAATATTCTCTTCCTGGGTCTCTGGGACTCCAATGATTCCTATGTTGTTTCTGTTGAGTTTATAAAAGACTTCTATTTTCATCTGTTCACGTTGTTATTTTTTTTGTCTTTTTTTTTTTTTTTTTTTGAGTAGTTTGTTCATTGTCTGATCGTTTGCTTTAAGGTTCTTTTCCAATCTCTTCTGCTGTATGGAGTTGTTCTGCATCTCATCCTCTGGCTCACTGACCCCATTCTCAGCTTCTGTTACTCCATTGGAGAGGCTTTTCATTGAGGTTTTCATTTCATCTACCAAGTTTTTTGGACCTCCTTTTTCAGTTTTGAGTTCTATCATTATGGTCTGTTCACCTCAATCTATGCTTGCTTTGAATTCTTTGAGCATCCTCCATATTAATACTCTAAACTTCTTATCTGAGAGGCTAACTAGGTGGTTGGTACTTTTCAGGTCATCTTCATTCTCTATGTTTGGTGTTGTCCTGCATTGTTTCCCCATTGCAACACTTATATAGTGGTTTTTACTATGTGCTGTGCGGGGGTTCGTGGGTTAGAAGATGTGCGTGGGCCCTTACTTGGTTTGGGCCCTTACCTAGTTTGGGCCCTGGAGATTGTGTTCAATGGCATCATCTTGGCTGTCTTGTGCAGAAAAGCAGACAGGGAGCAAGGCAGCAGTCCTTTATAATGGCTCTCTTATGCCCAAACATACAGCAGGGATCAGCACCCACCTTATTGGCTGGGGCCCTTACTGGGTTTGGGCCCTGGAGATTGTGTTCAATGGCATCTTCTTGGCTGTCTGCAGAAAAGCAGGAAGCAAGGCAGCAGTCCTTTATAATGGCGTTCTTATGCCCAAACACACGGCAGGATCAGCACTCACCTCATTGGCTGGGGCCCTTATTGGGTTTGGGCTCCGGAGATTGTGTTCCATGGCATCTTCTTGGCTGTCTTGTACAGAAAAGCAGGTGACAGTCTTAATGATGGTCACTTTGCCTATGGCCCAATCAAATGTTGTCATTGCAAGATAAAAGGTCTCCCATATTCCCACTGAGTATGTGAAACAAATATTCTGACATTTAGCTTTGTCAAACAAATATGATATAAAATGCTTCTATAAATTAACACAGCCCTGGCAACTTCAGAGTGTCACCAGTAATAATCCTATCTCTCCTGCCCTCACACTTATATGCTAAGTTAAATGTCCAACACCACGTGGTCATAGATTCGAATCTATGCAATTCACTAAGTAGTTAACTCAACTTAGACACATATATAAGCTCTTTGCTGTGCAACTTGTCTGTGGATGTCTTGGTCATAGGAAAATCTCCATTATTTTTTTTAAACATAAGATTTGTAGTCAAATAATCCTACTGGGACAATCATCCAGAGAAAAGAAGGCCTGTGTGTATAGCCTGAGAGTCCAGTCTGGAGAGAATTGTCTTTGTTTATTGCTCAGTGCAAAACAATAACATGAGCTGAGTGAACAGCTTCCTGATAGGGGACAGGAGGATGGACCAACCTGGAGGGAGATAAAGCTAAAAAGCTTGGAAAAGAGACAGATGATGAAAGCATTTGGGAGTTACAAAAGACTAGAAATAGGAGAACCATCTGGTCATATTTATATTCAAGATACCTACTTTGGCAGTATTTGGGTCATGGTAAAACTACAAAAGGGTTCCGGTAATGTGACTTTTAGTCATTTTTAAATAACTCACAGATAATGCCATGAGATATTACTTTATAAGATTAGGAAGTAAATAATCTCTTTGAAATAATTTTTATATGATAGAATTCAATTTCATATCATCCAAATTAAAATTCCAGTTAGAGAATATTTTTAATGATACTTGATTTCTTCACTCAACATAATCTCCAACAAGAATTTCCAGTAAATGATCATCTGCTTTGGCCACAGTTTACCTATAGTTTAAGGTAGAGAAAGTGTTCATTCCATGAAACCAATTAGAATGAAAATCACAGCTATATTGCCTGCAAAACTTACTTTGCTAATTTTATAGCTCCTTGGCCTTCCACAAGTGACAAAAATATTTACACCTTTGTTGAAACTTTTAAGAATAATTAGAGCCTGGAGCAGTAAGCTCCTAGAAAATTGGTAGTGAAAATAATGGTTTGTAAAGGAAGTCTTGACAGACTAATTATAGTCTCACTTTGCCTCTCTACAATTCTATTTCCTTAACAGCTATTTAGTCCTAGGTACACAGATTTTTGTTTTCATTTTCAGTTATTTGAGATTTTTTAAAAGGTGGTTTTAAAAAGTTGCGAAATATTTAATGATAAAATCATAGATATATTTTATTTACTGTCATTTTACTCTATTATTATTGGGATAACATTTTAACATAGTGGAAATGGAGGGGTTTTGTTTTTAGGGGTTTTATTTTTGTTTTGGGGCCATACCTGGCAGTGCTCAGGTTTTAACTTCTGGTGGTTCAGAGAAGACCAAATGGGATGACAGAAACTGAGCCTGGGTCAGCCACATTTGCAAGGCAAACACCCTCTCCACTGTAGTGTCTCTCCAGCCCAGGAGATATTTTTAAGTCCTACATAACAGTATGTTAATATATAATATATACTGGTCTTGTAAAATGATGTTTAGTTTACCTGTGCACACAAAATTGCATAAAGTGAAATTTTAATGTTCATATAATCCAACGTACTCTTACTGAACGAGTGGCTTTTAAAGTGTATTTAAACTACATTAGCAATATATAAATTGCGGGCAATCTTATATTTTGCAAAACATCAAAAACACCTTTTAACGCCAAAAGTAAGATAATGTATAGAACTATTTCTCACTATTACTTTGGTTAAAAGCAAATGTAGCTGCCCTCAAGTAGGCACACTTTTTGACATGCGAAACTGAAATTCCATAGGTTGTTGCTGGCTAGTAATTCAATATAAATAACAATGAAGAAACCACATATGGTAAGCCTGGGATCCAGAAATTGGCTTTAAGATTCTCAAATAAAGACTTTCTTTGAAGGAACACGGCTGTATTAATTTTTAATTTGTTTCTTTTTGATCTTGTAATTACTAAAAAAAGATTTATTGGTTAATTTTAGGAAGACAAGTGTTTGAAAAGTTTTGCCAAATACTGTCTTCTTTAAGTGACTGTATGGTAATGAAAAGTTAAGAGGAGAGCCAAATTAGATTGAATAATTGTTCAGTCATGTGGGTCAGGCCGCACCGCCTGGTTGTTAGGCTGATTGCTCAAATTACATTGCCTGGGGTCCTGCACTTGGTTGGCTGTCTTCTCAGATCTTAACAAGGTTCTGGGAATTTCTCTTTCTGACAAAGTTTGCTTTGTGTTTTTCCCCCTTCCCCCACCACCTCCAGGATGCTTCATCCTCAGACATTAGAAAAGCATATCGTAAGCTTTCACTAACTTTGCATCCAGACAAGAATAAGGATGAAAATGCAGAAACTCAGTTTAGACAAGTAAGTGAAATGTGCTGTTATTACATATATTTCATGAGAAATTTACAGAAAAACTTGATCATGGACATAAAATGTATCTGTAGAATATTTCCACTTGAAAATAATACAAATGTATATCTTTGGAGTTTGAGGATTTTTTTTAACAAAATATATTTTTTCAACATTGATATTAGTCTAAATTCTGGAGGATCTTGATTGTTACAATTTTCATATTTAAATTGTAGCTTTTGCTTTTTTAAAAAAGCTCATTTTAAAATAGTTTATTATTTTATAATTTTTGCATCTTTCACAAAGAACACATTTGTATATGAATCATTTTTCACCCCTTAAGGTACTACTTAAAGACATCCATTTTTCATCTATTCATTTTTGATATGAGGATATATGATTTCCTGTTGTACATAATTATAGTGTGTTTGCCCTTTCTAAGCGATGTCTTATAGTTGAGACGATTTTTATTTTAAAGTAATGCTTCTGTTTTAGCTGGTGGCCATTTATGAAGTTTTAAAGGATGATGAGCGAAGGCAGAGGTGAGTGTTCATTTCTGCTTTTGAATTAAGACTTTCAAGTTTGATGCCTCTCCATTTGTAAAGGGAAGAATTGTCTCATTAAAATTTTATTTATTGTAAGTTCGTATTTTTCTTTTGTTTCTTCCCAGAAATATGTTCTAAAATGTATGTTAATTGCAGCACTAATTTTGGTTACATACTCACTGATTGATTCAGTTCTTATAGAGTTTAAGATCACAAGTCATAAATTAGCAGTCATTGCTTCATTAGCTATGATTTTTATATCTTTATTTCCCTAGGAAATTTGAATACCACTTGGCTTAAAACAAATGCCCACCTTTTTTTTTTAAGAGATCAGTAACAACTCCTCTGCACAGTGGTGCTCTTTTTGTTGTTTCTATCTCTTAAATCTTTTATAAGTGGGCCATTGTGATTTTCCAGATATTACTGTTTCTTTATGTTTCTTCACTCTCAAACTAAGAAGCCCTGTTTGTGAGTGGAAGAACAGACATGCATAAGTCTGCAGAAAATAGGAGCAGAAGCTAATTACCTGTTTCTTCTTCCCATTTCCTTCACCTCCTTCTCGTTCCCTTGTCCTCCACCACTGAATTTCATCCTCATCCTGAGACTCATCCCTTATCCTGAGACTCAGCTCCACCATTTCAGAAGAGTAATAATATATATAGTAATAATATGCATTGTGCCAGAGACTTCAAAGATTGGCAGAGGACCCTTCCATAGCATCCTTAGAAAGTGTGGAATTTGACAATTGGCTTCCAACTTTTAAAATCAGACCCACAATAAGCATTGCATTTTGTATCAAGTCTCAGGATAGACAAACAATTAAAAATTTCACCAAACACTCCCTTGGCCTGTAAAGCAGGCTGGTATATTTTTTTCTAGTTGTTTTTAAATTGAGTAGCAATGCTTGTGATCTGCTAAACTGCGACACCCATAAGCTACAGGGTGTCTATACTTTGAAAATGATTGCCCCACGGTAAGAGGAGAAATAGAAGGGGAGGAAACCCAACTTTGTCTTTGGGATTTTAACATCAGTCTAAATACCTCCCACACCCACTTCTCTGTGGGAGCTACTAGAGACAGCCCCCCAGTTTGCAGTGACATTCTTAATAATTTCCCAGTGCATTGTCTGGAATTATTCGGTATCTTAACGCGTTAACTACCACTCCTGCTTCTCATCTTAACTCTTCAATTTGAATACTTCAGTTTGTCACATCCCAAAGCAAGATTCAGGATACACTCCGTTGACTGAGTTCTTTGCTTTATAACAAGGACTGGCATTGGTCCAGATACCACAGTCGACATTCCTCTAGTTTGAGATAATCCATAGTGTTGAAAGAGTCCTAGAAGTGTGTTGAAAGAAATGTTGGTCCGTCTACACATATTTTCTAGTTGGTTTTTCCCATTGAGTCCCTCGTTTATTTCACACATCAAAAAATGTGTCTAATGAGTTGGATTTATTTGGTCTCCCTATATTTTGGGCATCAGATTTTGTCTTTTGGTTATCATCATAAATGTCAGTAAACTTTGTAACAATTTCTTTCAGTACAGAAATTAGATCTTCACAGAAACCTTCACAAATCACGTTATAGGTCTAATTGTCTCTTTATCAACAAAAAACATTCTTTTTTTTTTTTTTAACAACAAAAAACATTCTAACATTTTCTTTTTTTTGGGATTAATTCCCTCTGCGTTTTTTCAGTGTTAGTAGAAAAAGTGGATCTGACAGTTACACAAACAGCTATAGTATTTATACCCCTTGAGGCACAAGTAACTCTTTGGTAACTGGTTTTCCTTGAGGCAAAAGTCTTAACTAATCAAGCTGAGGACCATTTCTCTAAAGCTTATGCCTGAGGCCAGATGACCTATGAGTATTTAAACTTATAGGAGAAATGCATGCACCTCAACAGACAATTACCTAACTATTTATCATTCCTTTAGGGGGGAAAAGAGCACATGGTTTAATCTGTTAAAAAAAAAGTTTTGCGGCCAGGAGAGATAGCACAGCAGCGTTTGCCTTGCAAGCAGCCGATCCAGGACCAAAGGTGGTTGGTTCGAATCCTGGTGTCCCATATGGTCCCCCGTGCCTGCCAGGAGCTATTTCTGAGCAGACAGCCAGGAGTAACCCCTGAACACCGGGTGTGCCCCAAAAAACAAAAAAAAAAAAAAGAAAAGTTTTGTCCTGATACTGACAATTGGCTTTTGGTACCCCATTTATATATTATAATTATTCATTAAATAATGCTTTTAAGTGTGAAACTGTCTAGAAATTAGCAATATGGGAAATTATCAGTTATTTTAATAATTTTCCTTATAAATAATTGTATTTTCACTGAAATCAGGTACATTCTTTTTTTTTTTTTTTTTTTTTTTTTTTTTTTGGTTTTTGGTTTGTGGGTCATGCTCAGAGGTGCTCAGGGGTTACTCCTGGCTCGCTCAGAAATTACTCTTGGCAGGCTCAGGGGACCAGGTGAGATGCCAGGGACCAAACCCAGGTCAGCTGTATGCAAGGCACACACCTTACCTACTGCTATCACTCAGGCCCCCTGATATCAGGTACTTTAGAGAAGGTAATAGCAATAAAATTGATCAAACAAATTGAATAACTGTTTGGGGTTTTTTGTTTGTGTTTTTGTGGGTTGTTTTTTGGTTTTTGGGCCACACCCAGCAGTGCTCAGGGGTTACTCCTGGTTATCTGCTCAGAAATAGCTCCTGTCTGGCAGGGAGGATGGACCATATGAAACGCTGGACTCAAATCAATCACTTTAAGTCCTGGGTCTGCTGCTTGCAAGGCAAACGCTGCTGTGCTATCTCTCCAGCCCTGTTTGTTTTTGTTAGGGGGCCACACTGTGCAGTGCTCATCTTATTCCTGGTTCTGCATTCTGGCAGACTTGGTAGGGGTGGCAAATACTTTACCCACTGAACCATTTTTTTGGCCTCAAATAACCCTTTTTAAAAGTAAAGACAATTTTATTTTTAAAATGTTTTGATTTAGGTTAGCTTTTCATAAAGAACAGGTATTTTAGGCTTCCAAGTGTGCTCAGAGGACTGAGTGTAGGCTTTGCATCCTGGAGTTCTATCAGCCCAGGGTTCTTTTTATCCCCAGTACACGTAATACCCTGAGTACTTGAGAAGCAACCCCTGAGCACAGAGTCAATGGGAATGCCCCCAAACAAATAAAAAATTTAAAATTTTTTAAATGCTATTTTAAATGTTCAAGTCAATGATGTTTAGTAAATTTATAGTCGTACTAATGACCACAATTTCCATCATTTTCAGCTATCTTAAACCTCCTTGCAAGCAGTTCTTCCTCTCATACCAGCCTCCATCACTCATCTCCTTTCTGTATCTCTGAATTTGTCTTTTCTGTACACTTCAGATAAAGTAATGCTGTAGGTCATCTTTTACATGTGACAGTTTTTTATCATAGCATAATTTACTTTCATCTATATTATGGCATTTACCAGCCGTTCATTATTTTGTGTGGTTGAATTGTATCTCATAATCCACCTTATGGATTATGGTGAATGCACCAATGAGATTTAGGTTGTTTCCACTTGCTGGCAATGATGAACAATGCTGCCATCAACTTTTATAAACAGATGCTTTTCATTTTTCTTGAGTAATTCCTAAGAATACAATAATGAATAAACAAATGTTTTTTTTTCCCTTACTAAAGACATAAACTGTAACTTGGAACTGTACATTTTCCTTATCTAGTCTAGAGAAATCTAGCCTAGCACCCCTTTTTGAATTCTTTACATAATTCTCATTTTGGGGGAGTAGCAACTCAGCTATGTTCTAACAAATTTCTTCACAAGTACACTGAGTATTAGCTAATATTAGAACTGAGTAGATATCAGTTAGGACATAATTATATGTGTCCTAGAACATAATATGCTTTAGTAGCAGGTACTTTTGTTGAAAATCTATTGCACATTTTTAATATTCTTTTGCTAACACAATGTGCAACTTTATTTTTTCTGTTGCTCTAGTTCATGTTACTACAGTTATAAAAGTAGATTCAGAAAATCTTTTAATTTAAAATGTTTTATTTACAAAACCAATTAAAAGTATATTTTCTAAACCTAATCCACTAATAGATTTTTAACAATTCTATTATCAGTTATTAAAACTTTGCTTAACATATTAACATATTATCAGTTATATGATAAGATATATATGTTTAAAGAAAAACACAGTTAATCTGAGAATAAGGAATCTATCTTGCTACGTTCCTTAACTGCTAAATAGAAAATAACTATTACTGTAGAAAATGCTGTATACCAAAGTTCTGGTATATATATGCATCAAATAGATACTAAAACATAATTTATAGAATTTGGTCAGTTAAATTCCTATTTATGATATCTATATAATTAATTTTTTTACTGTAAAGATCAAATGTGACCTAGAAAGATGTTCATAAATTTTTTTTTTTTGGAGGGGGTGGGTCACACCTGGTTTGCTCAGGGGTTACTCATGGCTCTGCACTCAGAAATTGCTCTTGGCAGGTTCTGGGGACTATATTGCATACTGGGGATCGAACCTGGATCCCTTCCCAGGTGGGCTACATGCAAGGCAAATGCCCTACCTGCTGTGCTCTATTAATGTTTTAAGCTTGAAATGAACAATTTTATTTTAGTTTTATAATTACTATTTTCTATCTCTAAATATGCTAATATTTAATTTACATATTTTTACTGGTTAATAAATTTTTCCAGATTTATTTTCAATGTTTGTATTAGACTAAATATATTTGATGAATTGCAGATTATAGAATGGAACTCACTAATGTTATGTAATCATTATTTTATGCTCATTGTGTACATTTGAAAAAATCAAATGAAGTAAATTCATATTAGGTTGTGTTTTAGATATCTGAAATTGCTTAACTTTTTCATTTCTAAGATAATGATTCATGTTTTCATGTAATTTTTTGCATTAGTATAATTTTCATAGAGATTAAGCCAGGTTCATTTAGAGATTAAAACATGTACAGTCTTAAAGATAAATCTCATTTTAACAAATTATTAAGAAGAACTTAAGGTCAACTATAATATACTTTATATATTTAATGTAGAAAAAGCATTTGTCAATTCAAATTTTAGTTGTTTTAACATATTTTTTTCTTAAATAACTTATGGACAAAGTATCTACATATTTTAAGAAATAACTTAATTTTTTTCAGTATTTTCAGAAGGGGAGTGATTTACCATTTTCCATGTATATTCTAAAAATTGAATGATAATGGAAGCTATCTTCCCTTAAATGGCCAGTCCTCTCAGCCATAATGTTCATTGATAGTAAAATCAATAGAGCATTGATTCTAAGCTTAATCCTTAGAGAATGTTATTTAGAGTGGCACACATGACCTAGTAGATATCTAGTTCTGAGTAATGTGTTCAATGCTTAGGTTTTGCTATCTTGAATTTGGTTGTGCACTAAATACACTTTACATATGAGTTAGAAAATTGTATCTATTAATAGGTACCTAGCATTTCATATGATAAAGAAAAACCCAAGTGAGATTCATAGATATGAATGCTGTCATGCTTTCTTTCAATACGGTTTAGATGTGAAACAAACTTAATAATTTAATCCTGTTTTTTCATAAGAAATCATTGCCATTTTCTTACATATTTTTATTTTTAATAACCAAACTTTTTACATGAAAACATTGTATTAAAGAGATTAAACTGAAAATAATGATTGTTATGTTTACCTTTCTTTCTTCTCAATAAACCTGAAGTAAAATAGGTTTAGAACAAATTCAGAGCTTAATATTCATGGACTTTATGAGTGTAATTTGTATGATATCATTTCAAATCTTTTTAACAATCCGTTTTTAATTTCAAGGAAGTTATCTTTTTATCAAAGAGAGATTTAAACATGAATTTTTTTGAGGACAGTAGCTATAGTTTTTGATGAAATCAGATTATGCCTTGATAATAGTCTTAAAGAAGTGTAATCAGTATTGAAAGAGGAGATACTAATTTCATATTTTATCTGGTTTAGCTATTGCACAATCATACTTTAATTTGTCGCTCCTTGTATATTACACATTTTTTAACTTTTAATAATACTAATGAATGTCTTTTATTTTGAACATAGTTTATTTCTGGTCTTCTGTTATCGATAGCTTAAGTTGATCCAAAAGTCACATTCTAGATTTGTTAATAAAATTTGAATTTATAATCAATATTTTCTACTGAAGTTGTCTGTAATAAATCCTTTGCTTTATTTATTTTTTTGCATATCTCTAAGGTATCAATTTAATAACTATCAAAGTAGCTAGTGCAGTTGTTGCATTTAAATTGATTTACATGTCAAGACTGGCAGTTTAGCAGCTGCGCTATTATTCCTAGATCGGTCAATTTACTTGAGAAAAACCTACTACTGAGTTCTACTGACCTGCCTGACAATATAGGCCCTATTTCTATTCCTGTAATTAGGCCTGCGACTAACTCGGAATATTTTTAATTAAAATATTTTGGTCAATGTGTTGCACCAAATTAGGCCTTTCAGTGAAGATTTAATTCTGGAAATAGTGTGATTAGAATATTTAATGTGCTAAGTTCAATTAACAGGTCGTGTGTTTTTGAATATACAATTTTTGTCATCATTTTGAGTTTTATAATCATAAATGTTATTCCTGATTTTTAACCTTAAGCATTTTAATCTTAAACAGCGTCAGTAACTTTAGAGGTAAATTTAACTTCCCTTGAGATTTTGTAAAGAAAACTGACTTAAAAGACATTCTAGGAAGGCTTTTTATTTGTTCAGTTCTTCCCATCCAGCAAAGCCAAAAAATGAGGAAATTGCCAGTTAAATGTTTGCAGATAAACAGTTTTTATTGAGAAATCTGCCACATACTTTGGTTGTTGCCCTCTTTTTCTAATTTGGAAATTTTTCATTCTCTTAAGTGTTAGCAAGACAAAATAAAGAGGCGCTCATTTTATAGGCTTTTTTTATACCATTAAAAGCCTTTAATAATGTATGTAAACATTTCAATCTGAACTGTGTAAATTAAAATACTTCTGAGAAAATTTATCCTGAATTTGATTCTACTAATAATTACTTCATGGTAACATATGGAGCGCCTATCTTGATTTTTTTTCCCTCCCATTGAGATTCTTTCCTTTGTTGCCGACTTTTATGGTATGGTCTTAACTTCAGACCATGAAAGATATGTAGACTACATGGCTCCTTCAGTTTAGTTGTCATTTGAAGAGTCACATCATTGGGGTGCCGTGCAAATAGGACCTTGTATCCATAAGCATATTGCCAAGTAAGTACCCTTTTGAAAGTTGTGACTAGATCTACATAATTTTGAATTTATAGACAATTGTAATGTTGATCATTAAAATGTTACTGATTTGGAAGAGAAATTCCTTTTTCTTCCCTCTTTACAAATACAGGTTGTTAATAGCTTTTTTTTTTTTATTTAAACTTCAACAAAAAAAATATTATATTTGCTACTGTAGGTATGATGAGATTCTGATCAATGGACTTCCCGATTGGAGACAGCCTGTATTCTACTACAGGCGGGTGAGAAAAATGAGCAATGCTGAGCTGGCATTACTTTTGTTCATTATTCTCACAGTGGGTCATTATGCTGTGGTTTGGTCAATCTACCTGGAGAAACAACTGGTAAGTATTGGTAATAAATCAGACAATCTGCCTTCCCTAATTTTATAAGGAATTTTAGACATTTATTTTTCAACTGATGAAAATTTACATTTTCCTATATATTCTCATGCAAATTACTTTGTACTTTGTTTTCAGTATATGATTTCAAGTGCAATTCTAAGTGCAAAGACAGTGGAAGCAATTATCCTTTTTTAAAAATGTATATGAATTTGTTATGAAACTTTATGAAGGTCCAATTACCTTCTGAAAATGAGAAGAGAGAACTACATTCTCTTAATTATCACCTTTCAAGAAACAATAATTTTTCTAAAACAATTTTAGAAATTTTTGTCACAGGCCCTGTATATAAAAAAGTTTTATTTTTAAATGTTATACAAAACTTAGGCATAAATTTATAATATCAGAGATCAGTTGGTTAGAAAGTTTTATTTTTCTTAGCCTTTTATTGTTTAAATGACATTGTTTATTTTGCTATAATATTTATTTATATGTTCAGGACAGTAAAACATTTATCGGTGCTCATGAATTAACATCTGTTGGTTGACTCATTCTTTTTGAAGTGACATTATTAAAGTTGGGCAAATGAGAGAAAGTAAGTTGAATGCTTTCTCCTTAGAAAACTTTGATTGCTATGGAGATTCACATGACTGACAGCGCTGAACTTCATGTGTGTTTAACGACTGGATACCATGGCAACGGTTATTGTTAAAGATTGATGATTTTACTTAATCACATTGGACCATACATATATTTGCATAAATGCTCCTCTATAATGTTTCCCCTTCATAGGAGATTCTTGATAATCCTTGAAGAGTACATATTAATGATAACCTGTAACCGTAATTCTTTCCACATTAAGGATGAACTTCTTAGTAGAAAAAAGAGAGAAAAGAAAAAAAAGGCAGGAGGCAAGAATGTAGATCTTTCAAAACTTGGTGCTTCAGAAAAAAATGAAAGGTAGGAGCATATAAAAATTTTATCATTTGAAACTTTTAAAATGTCTTAAGTGTGATTCTGTTTTGTACATATGTTCATTTCAGATATGCTAAAATCATTTACAACTGTAGTAGATTCAGAAGACTAACTGTGCCATAGTTTATGAGACTAATTCTAATCTTAAGCAAAAGGGTTTTATTTTTCTGATAAAGGTTTAATATGTATTTGAGAAATAAAATCTCCAAATTCTCACAATTTGACATTTTTATACTGGACCTCAGAATTACTAGCAGAATCTGGATCACTTTAGTGTGTCGCTGAAGAGTGACAATATAGAGATATGCAGCATACTCGGAAAAATACCACTATTTCTATTGATTCATAGAAAGAAATAAAGGGCTTAAAATTGACACAGCAGGGCAGAAACTGGACTAGAGTGAGATGGAGATCAGAGACTGTCCTGCCTGTCTTCTGTCCTGGTGGCATCAGTGAGTGATGTTTCCCTGAACAGCAGATGACATTAATTTTTATGTATTGGTTTGTTTACAGTCTTCATACCTGCTTGTCAGCACTTGAGAACACTTTGATGATGCTCAGTCTTTTTAGCTGAAGTAATCATAAGGCTTAAGAATTCATTTTGTTCAACAGAGAAGTCCAGGTTGGGAAGAGGGGTTTTGTTTCTTTATCCTTCTACTTGATTAGGAGCCTTCTTCCTCCCAGTCTTAGCCTCAGTTCTTTTACTTGCTCTACGTACTGCATTTGTTGTGCCTGTGCTGTTTAATGATTAAAGTCAGATTTGGTTCTAGCAGTCATAAATTTTGTTGAAAAAAATGCCTTCATTTTTTGTTGAAAATAGCAAAAAATTATTCATGACTTTTATGAACATATTTATCTCTTCAGCTTTCTACATTTTGTTTCTCTTTTCTTTCCCTTTCAGGTTGTTGATGAAACCACAATGGCATGATTTGCTTCCATGCAAGCTGGGAATTTGGTTTTGCCTTACACTAAAAGCATTGCCTCATCTAATCCAGGTAAAATGTACCGCTTTCATATAATACTAGATGCTCTCATTTTACTTATTCATGAGGTAGCTTATGCCATGCCTGTTATTTGAATACCAATATACAGAGGATGTTTCATCATGCCAATTGAGTTGAACAGAGTTTTTGCACATGAAAATCTAATTTAGAATAGTTTTAAAATTATTTCAGTAGTATCAATTCTATAATTGGTGCTTCAAGATTATCTTCAAATTTCAGACAATAAAAAATGAAAAATAAAGTTTTTAGAACTCATGTAAAAGCAATAGAAACTGGGGCCAGAGAGAGTATGGAGGTAAGGCATTTGCTTTGCATGCAAAAGATCGGTGGTTCAAATCCTGGCATCCCGTATGGTCCCCTTAGTGTCGTGCCAGGAGTGATTTCTGAGTGTAGAGCCAGGAGTAACCCCTGCACATTGCCAGGTGTGACCCAAAAACCAAAAAAAAAAAAAAAAAAAAAAAGGCAATAAGAACTTACTCCATATCTAGTTAAATAAAACAGAACTTGGGCCCGGAGAGATAGCACAGCGGTGTTTGCCCTGCAAGCAGCCGATCCAGACCAAAGGTGGTTGGTTCGAATCCCGGTGTCCCATATGGTCCCCCGTGCCTGCCAGGAGCTATTTCTGAGCAGACAGCCAGGAGTAACCCCTGAACACTGCCGGGTGTGGCCCAAAAACAAACAAAAAATAAATAAAACAGAACTCAGTTTTATCACTTACTTAAATAGCATTTAAGTCAGTATAAGAGTCTTTATATTAGCATCTCTCATTATGTAAAATGTATGTTATTTTCCATTTTATTTGCATAAGAGTTGAGGACATTTTGTCTCATACTGGGAATCTTAAGTTTTGTTGCTATTTTTTTTAAATTTTTTATTTAAGCACCATGGTTACAAAATTGTTCATCCTTGAATTTCAGTCATAGAATGAATACAACCTTTCATCAACATACCTTTATCACCACCAGTGTCCCCTCCCACCTACCCCTCCATCTATCTCTGGGGCAGACATTTTACGTCTCTCTTTCTCTCTCTGTCTTTTTCTCTGTGTCTTTTTCCGTTTTGACACTGTGCTTTGCATTATTGATAATGAAGGGATACCATGCATGTCATTGTATCCTTCTTTCAGCACCCAGTTCTTGTCCAGAGTAATCAGTTCCAACTCTCATTGTCATGATGGACCCTTCTCTATTCTAAATGCACTCACAGCTCTTGTTTCAAGCTTCCTGCCATGGATGGTCCTCCTGACTCTCATCTCTATTGTCTCTGGATATTATTACCATACTGTCTTTTATTTGTTGATAGTTTTGATCAAACAAACTGTAGGTGCATATTATACTTACATGGTAATGTCTCTTATGGTTTTATTTACCGTATTTGCCGGCGTATAAGACGACCCCCTAATTTTGCAGTTAAAACATAGGTTTAGGCCTATATTCGCTGTATCAGACAAAACGTTCCTGTGCTGCAACTGTATAAACCACAGTGAGCCAATCACAACAAGCAAAGGTTCAAAGGTTATAGACTTCCTCTCTGACTCTGGCCAATCTGAGCAGGCTTTTGACAGTGTAGATTTGGGTCCAGAACATTGTCTAATTTGCATGCATAAAAAGCCTGCTTGGATTGGCTGAGTTAGAGAGGCGGTCGAGCAGCCTTGCAGTGATTGGTGCAGGATCGAGTTGGAAAATTCGTTTTGTGGCAATATTCAGACAGTTTTCGTTTAGCAGCATATTGAAACATTTTTCGGGATATACTCAGTGTATAAGACGACCCCGATTTTCGGTTGACATTTTTTTGTTTCAAAATTCGTCTTATACACCGGAAAATACAGTAGTAAACTAAAGAATATTTTATTCTATTGCTTAGCTCAAAGGGTCTCACACTCGCAGCCCGGAGGCCGTTTGCGATCCTCCTTACAACATTTTGTGGCCCACGACCGGCCTTCAAATATTGCAGTATTCGCGATTATTTGCTTACCGAATAATAGCAATAAAAATCGCATTAGTAAAAAAAATCACATTAAACATTCGCATACCCCAAGCAGTTCCGTTCGGGGTATGCAAATGTTTAATGCGATTTTTTGCAATGCTTTTTTTTTCTTACTAATGCGATTTTTTATTGCGAATATTCGGTAAGTGAATAATTGTGAATACTTTGTGCCTAGCACAGACGTCATTTACGCTGCTCCTGCCCGCTGTCCCTTGCATTATCGGAGGCCTAAGGGAGAGAAGTTTATTGCAGAATTAGATTTTGTCATACCTTCATCATGACTTCATCAAAGCCTGCAGTGAAGAGAAAGATTGATGACGAGCACAGACAATTTCAGGAAAAGTGGGAGATGCAGTATTTCTTTGTTGAGCACAGGGGCATCCCCACATGTCTTATTTGCTCAGAGAAAGTTGCAGTACACAAGAAAGACAACTTGAAACGCCATTATTCAACTAAACATGCTGAGGAATGTGCAAAATATCAAGGAAATGAGAGAGCCAAGTGGGTTGCCAGTCTTAAAGCATGTCTAATGAGGCAACAAGATTTCTTCAAGAAAGCAACCAAAGAGAATGTTGCATCAGTTGAAGCTAGTTACATGGTTAGTGAGATGATTGCTAAGGCAGGGAAACCATTCACAGAAGGAGAGATTGCTAAAAAATGCATGTTACAGGCTGCAAGTATTATCTGTCCAGAAAAGAAAGGTCAGTTTAGCAAAATCAGTCTTTCTGCCAACACTGTGGCAGAGCGCATTTCTAACGTGTCAAGTGACATTTATCATCAACTGTGTGAGAAAGCCAAATGTTTTGATGCATACTCAGTTGCTCTTGACGAGGGCACAGATATAACAGACACTGCACAGCTCACAATTTATATCTGTGGTGTTGATTGCAATTTTGAATTGACAGAGGAGCTGCTCACAATAATTCCAATGCATGGCCAGACCACCGCTAATGAGATATTTCAGCATCTGTGTGATGCCATTGAGAATGCAGGTTTGCCATGGAAGAGGTTTGCTGGAATAATAACTGATGCAGGGCCATTGATGACAGGGAGGAAAAATGGACAGGTGGCACTTGTTCAATAAAAACATGAAGAGGAGGGCGTAGAGAAAGCCATTGCTCTTCACTGCATTATCCATCAGCAGGCTCTTTGCAGTTAATGCCTGCCGTGTGACAATGCGATGTCTGTTGTTGTGAAATGCATCAACCAAATCAGATCCAGGGGCTTAAAGCACAGGAGGTTCCATGCTTTTTTAGAAGAAATAGAGTCAGAATATGGAGATGTGCTCTATTTCACCGAGGTACATTGGCTCAGCAGGGGAAATGTCCTGAAAATGTTTTTTGAGTTGAGAGAAGAAGTGAAAGCCTTCATGGAGAAGGATGGGAATGCTATTTCTGAGTTGAGTGATCACAAATAGCTCATCGACTTAGCTTTTCTTATTGACATTACACATAAGCTAAATGTACTAAACAAGATGTTACAAGGCGGGGCCAGAGAGATAGCATGGAGGTAAGGCGTTTGCCTTTCATGCAGGAGGTCATCGGTTCGAATCCCGGCGCCCCATATGGTCCCCCGTGCCTGCCTGCCAGTAGCAATTTCTGAGCCTGGAGCCAGGAATAACCCCTGAGCACTGCCGGGTGTGACCCAAAAACCAAAAAAAAAAAAGATGTTACAAGGCCCAGGGCAGCTTATCAGTGCTGCCTATGACAACGTGAGAGCATTCTCCACAAAACTTTTGTTATGGAAATCCCAGCTCTCTCAGACAAACCTTTGCCATTTCCCAGCATGCAAGGAATTTGTGGATGCAGGCATACCATTCAGTGGTGACAAATATGTTGATGCTATTTTTAAGCTAGAGAAGGAATTTGATCACAGATTTGCAGGCTTCAAAAAGCACAGAGCCACTTTCCAAATTTTTGTGGACCCCTTTTCCTTTGATGTGCAAGATGCCCCTCCTGTGCTTCAAATGGAGCTCATTGACCTTCAGTACAACTCTGATCTCAAAGCCAAGTTCAGGGAGATTAGTGGAAAAGCAGACATGCATGGGCAATTTTTGAGAGAATTGCCCCCAAGCTTCCCTGAGCTTTCCCGAATGTTCAAGCGCACCATGTGCCTTTTTGGGAGCACATATTTGTGTGAAAAGTTATTCTCCACATTGAACTTCAATAAGTCAAAGTACAGGTCTAGACTTAATGATGATCATCTTCAAGCCATACTGAGGGTCTCAACTGCTTCCTCTCTAAAGCCAAATGTGGTTCAGATTTGTGAGAAGAAGCGCTGTCAAGTCTCTGGCAGCAAGAAATAGGCAAAAGGTGCCATGTTCAGAAGAACTGTTCATGATCTTCACTCAATGTTATTCATGTTCAGAAGAAATAATTAAAACTGTTAATAATGATGTTTGAGGACTTTTTTTGTGTGTGAAATCCCTTATGCGGCCCTGCCTCTCCCTGACTTTGCCTCCTGAGGCCCCCAGGTAAATTGAGTTTGAGACCCCTGTCTTAGCTAATTGTTTTGTTTGCTTACTCCTGACTGTGCTCAGGAATTGTACCTGGTGGTACTTAGGGGACCATATGCAGTACCAGGGATCAAACCCAGGTCGTCTGTGTGTAAGGCAGACACCTAACTGCCTTACTACTCTGCAATACCTGTTTTGCTTATTTTGTTTGTTTGTTTGTTTGTTTTAATTTTGGGCCACTCAGGGGTTACTCCCAGCTCCAGGCACAGAAATCACTCCTGGCAGGCTCAGGGGACCATATGGGATGCCAGGGATAGATCCCAGATCTGGCCCATGTTGGCCTCATGCAAGGCAAATGCCCGACCCCTGGATTATCACTATGGCCCCATATTTTGCTAGTTTTAATTATTGTATCGTGTTAGAAAATTTCTAGGACATAAGTGTAATGTCTTAAAGTATGTAATATTACATACAACATTATGTGCAAATGTTGAGATTTTTTTGATGTTGTAACTTATATATTTCAGAAAATAACTATTAGAGGGGCCGGAGCAGTGATGCAATGGTAGGGCATTAGCCTTGCACACAGCTGACCTCAGATGGACCTCGGTTCAATCCCCAGAGTCCCATATGGTTCCCCAAGCCAGGAGCAATTTCTGATCGCATAGCCCGGAGTAACCCCTGAGCATCACCAAGTGTGACCAAAAAACCAAAATAAATAAATAAATATTAGAAAAATAGGAAGTCATATATTTTCTACCTATATAAGCCTGCTTTTTCTGTGTATGTAGAGCTGTTTATCCTAATCGTTTAAGGAAATGCTTCCAAGTATTTTGTTTTATTCTTTTTTTCTCATAGTAAACATTTTACATTTAATAGGAAAATAAAAAGAAAATCACTAGTATTTTTTTCTAGCTTTTAAAAAGTTATTTTCTGTTTTTTTCATTAATATAGTTCATCTTCGGGCTAGAGAAATAGCTCAAGTGGTAAAGTACATGCTTAGCACTCAGGAGGCTCTTGATTCCAGCCCCAGCACCATAGCTTTCCCCATAATGCTGAGACATGTATCAGGCTTCCAAGCTTTGCTAGAGGTAGCCTCTATATTAAGTTCATCTTAATAGTTAATACTTATATAATCATAGGTATTGTTAGAGATAATTACTAACTTAAATTCTTAAATTTTGCTTTTAAATTGTCTTGTTGCTTATTTGAAAAAAAGTCATTGTTGTATACTGTATACGTAAAACTTAATGAAAGAGGAAAAGTTTATCATTCCAGTCTGTTATAAGATATGACAGAAAAATGGTGGGGCCGGAAAGATAGCACAGCAGTGTTTGCCTTGCAAGCAGCCAACCCAGGACCTGAGGTGGTTGGTTCGAATCCCAGCGTCCCATATGGTCCCCCGTGCCTGCCAGGAGCTATTTCTGAACAGGAATAACCCCTGAGCACCGCCAGGTGTGGCACCCCACCCCCCAAAAAAAAGAAAAAAATAATGGTTCAGGACATCCCACCTATCCTCAGGGCCTCCTCTCTGTGCTCTGGTATCATCTTTCCTGGTAGGCATGGGGGACTATTTTGAGTGACAGAGATCAAACTTAGGTCAGAAGCAGAAAGGCAAATATAAATGTCTTACCCCCTATACAGTCACTCTGACCTTGAGCTTTTTTCTTACATAAGCCAGATCTGTACTCTCAGATTCTGGGTGTTTGTTGTTATTGTTGTGTTACTTTGATTTTTTGGCCATACAACATTTACTATTGGCTCAGGGATCATTCCTGAGCTTGGAGGACCATAACTGGTGCCAGGAATTGAACTGGGTTCAGTCGCGTGAATTACAAGTGCCTTAACCCCTTTATTATTCAGTCTTCCCCAGATAACTTGGTTGAAGAAGGTTGTCCAACTCAATTCTCTTTTTTTTTTTTTGGTTTTTGGTTTTTGGGCCATACCCGGCGGTGCTCAGGGGTTACTCCTGGCTGTCTGCTCAGAAATAGCTCCTGGCAGGCACAGGGGACCATATGGGACACCGGGATTCAAACCAACCACCTTTGGTCCTCGATCGGCTGCTTGCAAGGCAAACGCTGTGCTATCTCTCCGGGCCCCTATTTTCTCACTCTTTTATAAATGACTTATTTATTTAAGGTAATAGCAATTTTTAGTTTCACATAGTATCCTTTTGGTTTTCAAAGGCCTCTCTTTTCTACTCACTTATACCTTACGTTCTATAAAATATTTAATTTAATTAAATAATTACAAAAACAAGTATCACTGACAGAAACAGGTCACAACCAATATCTGTAAACATGCAGTATTCTACTTAAGGTGGTAACAGTTAAGAGAGTTTCATTTTTTGTTTGTTTGTTTTGGGGCCACACTGGATGGCACTCAGAGGTTACTCCTGGCTCTGTGTTCAGAAATCATTCCTGGTAGGCACGGGGACCATATGGGATACCGGGATTCAAACCACCATTGGTCCTGGGTCAGACGCTTGCAAGGCAAATGGCCTACCGCTGTGCTATCTCTCTGACCCCAGGAGAATTTTATTTTTAAATAAAGTAATGTTTAAAAAACAAGGGATGTGGTGGAGCAGTGGCACAAGCATTAAGGCATCTGCCTTGCCCTCGATAGCCTAGGACGGACTGTGGTTTGATCCCCCTGTGTCCTATATGGTCCCTCAAGCCAGGAACGATTTTGGAGCTCATAGTCAGGAGTAACCTCTGAGGCCCAAAAATAAACAAATACAAAAAAAAATCCACCCACACCCACAGGGTTTATATGGTGTGTGTGTGTGTGTGTGTGTGTGTGTGTGTGTGTGTGTGTGTGTGTGTGTGTGTGTGTGTGTGCGCGCGCGCGCGCGTGCGCGAGCATTTGCCTGGGGTGTGTGGGTGGGTTGTGGTCACCTAGAATTTCATGAGAAGTTAGTTAAAATTGAGTTGTAGGGTTATCTTCATTTAGTTATCTCTGGATATGAATGGAGTTTTCCTGAGCAGAGAGAGAACTCAAAGTACTGAGCACACATTTTTCATGCAGGAGGCCCAGGTTCTGTCCCTGGCACCACATGGTCTCCTGAACACAGATGGGGGTCAACCCTAAGCACTGCCTGGTTCAGACCTAAAAAGAAAAGAAAGACATGAACATCTCAACTGAAAGCAGGAGATTCAGACTTCAAATGGCTTTCACCCTAATCTTGTTCTTATCACATCATTAGTTCTTCAATCATTTCCTCTCCTATTCTTCCTTAAAATACTCACTCTTTTCAGGGGTATGGAAAAAATACTCAATCTTTTATTGTGTTTCTTGTATATATATGATTGTCCAGTGGGTTTTGGAAAAGTAGCAGTTCTGATTCAGCATAAGCCCCAAGTTTACTTTTTACACCTTAACATCTAAGATCCCTAAACAGGCTTTTATTTTCCTTTGTTTGTTTTTGGTTTTTGTCCACACCCAGTGACACTCAGAGGTTACTCCTGTAGCAGGTCAGCCCCTGAAGAGGTTGACTGATGGAGGGATGGAGAATGAGGCCCTTTTCTTCCAGCTCGGAGCACGCGTCTGCCACCCTGTCTAGCCCACGGTTCTGAGGTGAAACGGCGGGTAAACAGCTCGCAGACAATCAGGCTCGTGGAAATATTTGCTTTATTCGGATGGACAAAACTGAAGTCCAAAGACCCAGATTCAGTTCCAGCCAGCAAAAGGCCCTCGCCTTCCACAGACCCTTGCTCTTATAGTCCAGAGTCAGGTCCCACCCAATGGTGGGATCAGATACCAACCAATGGTGGAAGCAGAATCAGGTCCTACCCTAGGGTGGGGGCAGAATGCCAGGTCACACCCCAGGGTAGGGCACAATCACCTAATCAGATTAGGGTGAGCAACATAGTAATCCCCCAAAATATTTACATACACAACAATTCCCCCTTTTGTTTTTAGTAAACAAACAATATTGTCTACAATTATTAAAAGAAAAATTAGTCACTAATAAAAGAGCGGCTGTTTGCATAAGCGCATCACAGGAAAATGTAAAGAAAAACTTCTAACCTAAGCACAGGGTGTCTAAAACCAGAAACATGTATCAAGGAATCAACTACAAGCTCCTGACAAGATAAATCTAAGACGTACATAGATCTTTCGAAGAGACACCAGAAAGGTTGTGTAGCAGGCAAGGAGAAGCACCTTTTCTTTATTTGTTGTTGTTGTTGTTGGTTTTTGGGTCACACCTGGCAGTGCTCAGGAGTTACTCCTGACTCCACGTTCAGAAATCGCTCCTGGCAGATACCGGCATTTGAACCAATGACCTTCTGCATGAAAGGCCAACGCCTCACCTCCATGCTATATCTCCAGCTCCATTTTCATTCAAGTTCAGGTAGACCAGAAAGCCCATCTTTGAGGGCATTGAACTAGGCCTTTATTTCAGAAGAAGAGGCTCATACACCCTCTGCACAGTGGGGAGCCACTGCAATGATGATCAATAGGTATCTGAACTTAGTCCAAGTTCTTTATCCTGTCTGAAGTCCATAAGATGTCTGAAATTGATGTCGACTATTTATAGATGGGAGCTTAAGTCACAAACCAAAACAAAATGTTTAAGGCAGAGACCCTCCCTGTGTAAATAAACAACTTGAGGGCCCATCCAAAATGGATGGAACCTTCTATAAACCTAGTATTTTGCCTATGATGCGCCCAGCAAAAAACCCTGAGAACAGACAAAAATATCATTTAGGAAATTATAGACAATAATATCTAACTCACAAACCTAAAGTCAAGAAAGCAAAACATTAATGTAATACAACATCGATTCCTAATATTAAAAACTAAAATAGAAAAACATTAATTACGATAGTCAAAAGAAGTGTAGTACCAAATATAACTTCAAAGGATTACAGTTATAGGAAAAACAACAGATGAAATTTCTACAGAGTTCAATACCAATCTGTAAATATGAGGGGTCTGGAACTCCAAAAAGACCGGCAGAAGACACTTGATGGGTCTGGAAAAGCGGGTTGAAGCCTTGTACAGGAGATAACATCAAGCTGAATGAAGAAGGAAGGCCAGTACAGTCATCCATGTGTTGGGGCATCCCCAAGCGTTACATCATTACATCATAAGTTGGTTGGGCTTCTGTATTTCCTTTGGGATCGGTGCAATCTTGGGGTAGCCATTGTAGAAACGGTCAACAATAGCATTGTGTATGTGGATGGAAAACCAGAAATTCAGATAGCACAGTTTAACTGGGATCCAGAGACCGTGGGTCTTGTCCATGGATCTTTTCTCTGGGGTTACATTGTGACACAAATTCCAGGTGGCTTCATTTCCAACAAGTTTGCAGCATATATGGTGTAAAACTCCAACAGTCACGGATTTCTTCTTCCAGCCGAGATCAGGAAGCTTGTAGTTGTGGGTGAAGGAGATGGGTTGCACATGTGAAATCCTGAAAATTAAAATGTTAAGGACTAGGAAGAGAGAAGGAAGGATAAGGAAGACTAATTTGGGGAAGATAAAGTTAGGAAAAAGGAAACTATATACAAAATATGCAGAACAGACAGACACTAAACAAGACATACATACACAGACTTCACAAAAAATATGGCCATAACACTCACTCATACTAAAAAATATTTGTTGGAAAGGATCCAAAATAGAGCAAAAGAAAAGAGAATTCAGCTGAATCAACTAAAAGCTCCTTTAAATGTAATAGCCGGCAATTGTTTAGATAAATCATTTCAAATTCACTAAAAAAAATTTTTTTTTATGGTTTTGCCTAGCAGATCTGAAAGAGAATTTCATGCGTAATACAAACATGGACAACTCTACTATACGTGTATATCAGTATATATACGAAGTTATTGTATAACAGTAACTTTATGATAATCAATCATAGGCAAGAAGCACTGTGAAGAAAGTCCACCTAAAATTATCATTATGTCAGCATCTTAAAACCTAAATTGAGGGAAATAAAGCAATGATGTTAAAATAAAAAGAGTGAAAGTCGTTAAATGAGTATACCTAGAAAGAAAAACAACATTAATATGATGAGAAATTTCTCTTTCAGGTGAACCTTGACTAAATTAATTTGTAAAATTTCATGATTAACTGAGACCTAGAGCAATAATGAAATTAAGACATAAATCCATCCTACAAGGAAACACATTGGGGATTCATGATTTTCAATCTATATTCATTGATCATGCCTGTGGAAAGAATCCTAGAGCATTAATAGCAACTGATAAGGAAGTAAAATGATTATCTGGTGTTCATTGTAGATCTCTAAGAAGTATAAAACAGGATGTATGCTGCTGTGGATTTCACCAATGTATTAGGGACTTTTTTGATCTTCTTGTCATCAAAATTGATCCAGTGTTGTTTTGCAGCAATTTTACAGTATGAAGTACAGTGTCCATAGTGAACTTTACCATAATGGTTTGACACCGATGATAAGTTGTATTTCTTAATCTTGCTTTTATTCTCTGAAGTGAATTCCTCTAAATTGAGGTCTTCTAAAGGAAAATCTACATAAGTATGCAATTTTTTTATTTGTTTGCCATCAAAAGCAAAACGTTTCAAGTGTATTATAAGTACTGGTGGCAGTTTCCATAAATACGTTTTCTTTGAAAAATCCCTTCTATTTTTGCAACTGTTGCACAGAACTTTGTTGTCATTTCTTAATTCTTCTTCCTTAAAAAATTCAGAGAGGCATTCCTGTAATGTACATTTATCTGTAGATGTAATAGCCAAAGACAAATGAACAAATGTCTCATAAACCTCAGACTTTTGGTGGCAAGTGAGACACTGGAGTATAGATTTGAATTGTCCTTGAAAGAGATCATAAATAATAGATTTATGAGCCTTTTGGTGTTCTGGACTAAATTGTTCATAATTTTCATTTCCCATGAGATGTGTAGTTTTGTCTGTCATTAGATTTACAGTAAGCAAGTCCTGATGTAATCCCTCTATTAGGAACATCAGTAGTTCGTGAGGATCCTGCTGATTGTGTCCAGCAAACTGGTCATTAAGTAAACCAATTGTTACTTTGAAGCTTTCAGGGTTGATATATCTATGAAATCCATTTCCCATGGTTTTGATGAGCCGACCAAATTCTTCGGCTAATTTACCTTCATGCCCCATCGGATTTTTCTTGTTAATATCCTTTTTATAATGATCTTTATAAAAATACTGAGTTAAGTCTGAAATATTATACAAGCATTGCAATATTGAGTTCATGTAGCAAGAGTTTCCTATATTTTGGAGTCCAGTTAAGACAGGTTCCTGTCTTTCCTTTTGCATCTCGGAGTGTAAGGGTTTATCACTACCATCAGTCTCACTCATTGTATGGTGTGTGACAGCTAAATCGTTCCCTGCCCCAGAGACCTTAGTAATATTACTGCTGTTAGTGTCTGAAGTATTCTGTTTTTTCTCTGAAGGGGAGTTTGTAGTCTGAACCTGATCATTTGTGCTAGCCCGATTTCTAACAAGACGTAATGGAACCCAAAATTTCTTGGGAGGGTCATCATTTATAGAAACATAGGCATAACCCCTTCCTCTTAGGAGAAGATAGCCAGCTATCCATTTTTCATCCTCCTTGATCCAAATAGGTTTATGGGTTGTTTCTTGTCTCTGAATATCTTCTTTAAAATGTCTTTCCGCTGCAGTGTAGCTTTCCCCTTGGGGTAAGTTAAAGTAATTTAGTGTGATAAGAGTCAAAGATAGCAAATCCGTTGGTGGTAAACCTCTTTTTCTATTTTTTTGCAATTGAGTTTTTAAGGTTCTGTGAGTCCTTTCTACAATGGCCTGTCCCCTACAATTGTAAGGAATTCCTCTGAGATGTCTTATCTGCCATTCCTTACAAAAAAATTCAAAAGTTTTGCTAACATAGGCTGGCCCATTATCAGTTTTTATAGAATATGGAATACCCATCACAGAGAAACATTGTAAAAGAAAACTACAAGCAGCCTTAGATTTTTGAGAAGACATAGGAATTGCCCACATAAACCGAGAATAAGTGTCCACCACAACATGAAGATAAGGTTTCCTTGGAAATAAATCTGTTTGAGTTATATCCATTTGCCAAAGTTCGTTAGATTGTAAGCCTCTTGGGTTTGCTCCTGCTATGTGAGTCTTTTTTGTTAACGGTGCACATACGTTGCAGTTTTCTACAATTTCTCTAGCTTGCCTCCATGGAATTTGGTAATTCACATGTAAACGGCGAGCATTTGTGTGTAGGGCTGAATGTTCCTCTACAGGTGATTTAAATATAGGCATTGCTAGCAAGTCAGCAGTTTTATTTCCTTGAGCCATAGGTCCTGGAAGACCTGAGTGGGCTCTAATATGTGTGATGAAGATGGGCTCAGTTTGTTTTTGAAGAAGCTGCTGTAATTGTTTAAGTAAGTCCTGTATGATCGGGTTATTAGCATTAAGGGATGCAGTGGCTATCACATGACATAAATTTACCACATACAAAGAATCAGAAACTATATTCATGGCTTCAGATACATTTTCTAATAGGTAAATTAATGTTGCTAATTCAACTTTCTGTGCAGATTTATATTTGGTATCTATGGTCATATTAATGTTGTCTCCAGTTATTCCTCCTTTTCCATTTTGGGATCCATCAATGTAAAAAACCTTGGCATTGGGAATAGGGGAATCCCGAACAATTGAAGAAATAACAAACTGAGTTTTCTTTAAAAAGTCCCAAATTTTTCCTGCTGGATAATGGGAGGATATTTCTCCTGTGAAATCTGAGAGGGCCCTTTGTAGAGATTCACTAATTGGCAATATTGACTCAATTTCCTTTTTTGGTACTGGCAAAACTATTATATCTGGGTCAAAACCTAGTAAAGATATAGATCTGAGTCTTGCCTTGATAATAATCTCTGAAATCAGTTGCAAGTAGGGGACTACTGAGCGAGGTTGTTTGTTATGTTAATACACCCATTCCAAAGGTCCTGACTGTTGCATCAAGGCCCCTGTGGGGGTTTCTATAGTAGGGAAGATTAACAGTAATACCTTTTCTCCTGGGATGAATCTTGAGAGAAACGATTTTTGTAATCTGCTCAAGAAGATGTCCAATTCATTTTTGGCAGCTGTTGTTAAATTTCTCGGGCTATCTAAAGCAGGGTCACCCTCCAACGTTTTAAACAGATTAGATAACTCTGCATTTGGGATTCCTAGTGCAGGGCGGAGCCAATTTACGTCACCTAAAAGTCTCTGAAAATCATTAAGCGTTCTGAGGTTTTCTTTTTTGATAGAAAATTTTTGTGGACGTATAGACGTCCGGTCCAAAATAAAACCCAAATATTGATACGGTGGCATTATCTGTATTTTTTCTAAAGCTATTTTCAGTCCTGATGTTTGTAAACAGTCAGTAACATAAGAGTATAATTCCTGTAAATCTGTTTCGTTGTTCATTGTGAGCAAGATATCATCTGTATAATGAAATATCATGGCTTGAGGAAATTTTTCACAAGCAGGGCTCAAAACCTTATCTACAAAAAACTGACACATGGTTGGGGAATTCAGCATGCCTTGGGGGAGAACAGTCCATTAGAAACGTCTGCAGGGATGGGTATTATTGAGAGAAGGAACTGAGAATGCAAAACGTTTTTTATCATCTGGGTGGATAGGAATATGGTAGAAGCAGTCTTTCAGATCAATTATAATTAGTGGCCATTCCTTTGGAATAACTACAGGTGATGGTAAACCAGTCTGCAATTTGCCCATAGGTATCATGGATAAATTTATAGCTCTAAGATCCATCAAAAGTCTCCATTTACCGGATTTCTTTTTTATAGTGAATATAGGTGAATTCCATTGAGAAAAAGATGGTTCAATATGTCCTAAACTTAGCTGTTCCTCCACTAATTCTGTCAGCACCTTTAATTTATCAGTTTTAAGGGGCCACTGACCTGTCCAAATTGGTTCATCAGATTTCCATTTTATTTTTATTGGTGCTGGTGTTTTTACGGCAGTGGCCCCCACTAAAAATTTTTGGTTTTTAAATCAAAAGAAGGTTCGGGCTCTTCTGGAGCTAATGGGATGTGGAATTCTGCTTTCCACTGTTTGTGTAGGTCAGGGCCCCACAGGGATGGTGAAAATGGGCCCACGTGAGGTCTGATTATTGCTTTTTGATTTTCTGGGCCGTAAAATAGTATAGTCCTTGTACTCAACAGACAGGAACTCAGGCCTCCTATTCCTTCTAGGGAATACGGGATTTCCTGAAGAGGCCAATTTTCTGGCCATTCTTTATCAGAAATTACGGTAACCTGAGCACCCGTATCTATCATTCCATCAAAAGATTTGCCTTCCAAGTGAAGTTTGATCATTGGGTGTTCATCTTTACATTTAGTAACCAGAGCCACGATTGGGTTTTGAGCAGCACCCGGATCTGTGCTTCCAAAACCTCCGATTCTAGTCTTATCTGAAGTCCCAAATTTGACATAAGGCACTATTACTATCTGGGCAATCGCTTCTCCTTTTTTAAAGGTCCATGTAACTGGTACAGTAATAACTACAATGATTTCTCCCATGGAATCTGAGTCAATGACACCAGTGATTACTGATATACCCTTTATGTTGAGGGAACTTCTGCCAAGAATCAAACCCATGGTATCTGGGGGTGGCGGGCCTACAATGCCAGTTTCTAACATGTAAGGGCATGCTCCTGGGTAAATTGTAATGTCCTCTGGGCATAATATGTCTAATCCGGCACTCCCTGAAGTAGAGTGGATTAATTCCCTTATTGTAATGAATTTTCTTGGGCTGGGCTTGGAAGGATTATTGTCTGTGAACTTTGCCCCTGATTTGGAAGGGCCTGGGGGGAGGCCCTGTAGGCGTTTCCCTGCATCTTGTATGTGTGTTCTTGGGGAGCTGAATTTATAAGGAGACGACAATTTCTTTTGATATGTCCCTGTTTTCCACAATGGTAGCAGGCGATTTGCCTCCTGGGGACTGTGTTGAAACCTCTACTTAGGTTATTATTAATGAGGTTTCTGGATCTGCAATCTTTCGTCCAGTGGCGACCCCTTTTGCATTTTGGGCAAAGACCTGGTTTCCGGAAAGTGTTCTGTCCCGGAGGGGAGTAAGTCATTGTTCCCTTGGTAACTGGGATGGTTTGTACTGAGTCTAAGTGGGGTGAGGGTTGGGGTTCCACATAGACATTCCGGCAGGCATAAAGGTAATCATTCAGATCTGACTTTTCATTTAATGTATTCAATACTAATCTACAGGCTGAATTTGCATTATGATAGGCCAATGATTTTACTAGGAAGTTTCTAATCTCCTCATCTTCCACCTGTAACTTCAGAGCATTTTTAATCTTACCTACAAACTCTGCAAATGACTCATAAGGGCCTTGGGTAATTTTTAAAAAGTTTCCTCTACCAATGCTGTTAGAATCAATTTTTTCCCATGCTGACAATGCAATCTCCCTGATTAAATTTAAGATTTCCTTAGGTAAAGCTGCTTGTGTCTGAATATTTGCAAATTGATTTTCTGCCATTAATAATTCATACGATAGAGTAACACCTGCCACTTGCTTTTTCATACCATCGGACTATATAATTTAGCTTTTACGCCTTCTGAATAGTACATTTCCCATTCAGTTCGCTGTTTAGACGACAGGCATATTTCAGCGATTCTTTTAAAATCATACAAAGTCCAAGATGAGTTATGACTCCAAAGTCTTAATAACTCCACACTGTATGGCAATTTTGGCCCATTTTCTTTACATGATCTTTTAAACCGATCTAATTCTTCCATCTGATAGGGTACATAGTTAGAAACATTTACCCCGTCTATAGGGGATAAGGCCTGATTAGCAAAATTATTCTGAATAGAGCTCTGAGACCGAGCATGTGGTTCATCGTTTGAATCTGCTCTGCTCTGCGATTCAATTTTGTGACTAGAAGGAGGCATACTTCGTGGAGTTAGCACTGGAGGTAGATCATTATCTGAGTCACTACTGTCAAGCAATTCACTAGAATCAGGCTTAACATTCTGAGTTGTTTTTCTTCCAGCAAAAATTTCTATATTGTTGATGGTGGGGCTGGATTCGTCAGCCTGCACCTTGGTCTGAGTTTTCGTCAGATAAATTTCCTTATTATCTATACTGGTTTTAGCCTCACCATTTCTACACTTTCTATTTCCTAAATAGAAATAACAGCAAATAACTATGCTCATAATAACGTTAGTCAACACAGAAATTCCACAAACTATGATGGCTAGAGACACTACACTTTTCATTTGAAATATAGACCACAACCATCCAACTGCAGTGATTGTCCTTAGATCAAAACCAATTAGTTTTAAACAAAATGGAATGATCCACTTGTATACTAGAGCACCAATGCGTAAGACTAAGGGTGGTAAAATCCACATGACTAACCACAGAAACCATTTGATGGTCAGCATAGGAAATTTCCAATGAAGTATTTCACTTACAGTTCTGAGGGTCCAGGGTTCAGGTCCCTGTCCAGGCGCCATTATGTAGCAGGTCAGCCCCTGAAGAGGTTGACTGATGGAGGGATGGAGAATGAGGCCCTTTTCTTCCAGCTCGGAGCACGCGTCTGCCACCCTGTCTAGCCCACGGTTCTGAGGTGAAACGGCGGGTAAACAGCTCGCAGACAATCAGGCTCGTGGAAATATTTGCTTTATTCGGATGGACAAAACTGAAGTCCAAAGACTCAGATTCAGTTCCAGCCAGCAAAAGGCCCTCGCCTTCCACAGACCCTTGCTCTTATAGTCCAGAGTCAGGTCCCACCCAATGGTGGGATCAGATACCAACCAATGGTGGAAGCAGAATCAGGTCCTACCCTAGGGTGGGGGCAGAATGCCAGGTCACACCCCAGGGTAGGGCACAATCACCTAATCAGATTAGGGTGAGCAACATAGTAATCCCCCAAAATATTTACATACACAACAACTCCTGGCTATGCACTCAGAAATCGTTCCGGGCTTGGGGGACCATATGGGACACTGGGGGAATCAAACCACAATCCATCGTAGGTTAGCCATGTGAAGGCAAACTTGTTTCTATCCCTACTCAAAAATACAAATATGAATAATTATATCATTTTATATATAAAGCTTCATTGGTTTATATTTAGAAAAAGTTTAATAAAATGGTATTAAACATTTATTAGAATGAGGCACTATAAAGGACAATATAGATGAATATGTCTTATAAGACTTTTATTGGCAATAAAATAATTGAATTGGACATAATATGGTGTCCCACTTTTATAACCAGTTCTGAAAATATTCAGAGAGGTAAGACTATCTTTTTTTAGGGTGGCAAAGCAAAAACAAAAAAGAGGAACCATCAGCACTGACTTTTAAAGAATGAGGAAGTGTTGGGCCAGAGAGATAGCACAGCAGTAAGATGTTTGCCTTAGACGCAGAAGGATTGTGGTTCGAATCCTGGCATCCCATATGGTCCCCGAGCCTGCCAGTAGCGATTTCTGAGCATAGAGCCAGGAGTAACCCCTGAGCGCTGCCGGGTGTGACCCAAAAACCAAAGAAGAAAAAAAAGTGAGGAAGTGGGGACCAGAGAGATAGCACAGCAGTAGGGCATTTACCTTGCAAGCAGCCAATCCAAGACGGATTGTGGTTCAAATCCCAGCATCTCATATAGTACCTCAGCCTGCCAGGAGTGATTTCTGAGCACAGAGCCAGGAGTAACCGCTTAGCACCACCGGGTGTGATCCCAAAAAAAACAAACAAAAATAAAAACAGTCAGCCTTTGGGACCAGAGCAGTGGTACAAGCGGTAGGGCATTTGTCTTGCGTGTACTAACCTAGGACAGACCTTGGTTCAATCTCCCGATGACCCATATGGTCCCCCAAGCCAGGAGCAATTTCTGAGCACATAGCCAGGAGTAATCCCTGAGCGTCACCAGGTGTTGCCCCAAAACAAAACAAAACAAAAAAATAAATAAATGAGCAAGTGGGATGTACACTTTATCTAATAGATAGTGTGCAAAATTTTTCAGATGGACACAGTAATTTTTACATAATAAAGGCTAAAAAGATCACTTCTCAGACTTTTGGCTAAAATCGAGTGTAGTATCTGTTCTTCTCAGTTTAATATCATATACATCCTCTATCCTAGGACAATAAAAAATATCAAAGACTAAAGAGAACTGAGAAAGACATTCTGTAATTACTTCAAAAATACATATCATATATATCTTGCTAATAGCCAGACTAGGTTCCAGACCTCCAGACTCTGAGAATTCCCATTTTGGAATTTATGCTCTAATAAATAAACTTAATGAAAAAATCTATAAAGCACATTTAGACAGAATAAAGTTCATTGACCATGCAGTCAAGTATTTGTATCACACACATCTGTCAAAGATATGTATACACATTTAGGAAAGTTAAAGTACATAATGGGTAGAAAAATACAGTGGCCTTGTGATCAGATAGGTAGAGTGAAAATATATAGTTACTATTGTTTTTTGAGAAGACCCTTATTACCACCACTCCTAAATTGTATTTCTTTGCTCTGAAAAAAATATTTGGGAGAATTATAAGAATTGATAGATTAGAAGACTGAAGCCAAAGAAGTAAAAACTTAAATAGTTGACAAATGTAAAATATTTGGTAATATTAAATTAATAGCAGTCATTTTCTATGGAAAGACCCACTCAGAAAGATGCATGATCTCTATATGGGGACACAGTAATCTGTCCTTTATCATCTGCATAGAAAGAAAAGTAAAAAGACAAATCAAATAGAATTGGGAAAGTATAAACTGAGGAGTAAATGGAAACTTCAGGGCTCTAAAGAAAGTGATGAGAAGACATCAGAGAAAATAGGTATTGCAGAGAAGCTGGGAGACTTGAAAAGAATGTGCCTTGAGCCTTAAGAAAACAGGGCATAATATATGGAATATGCATTAGAATTTAACTAGGAGCCTTTGGCCTATATCAAGAGTGGGATTGTGTGCTTTGTTTGTTTGTTTGGGGGCACATCTGGCAGAGCTCAAGGATCACTCCCAGGTATGCGCCACAAACAATATGCAATGCTGGAATCAAACCAGGGCAGGCTACCTGCAAGGCAAGTGCCTTACCTCTGTACTATTGCAAGGAATTATGTACTCTGTGGCTAGAACTAATTTTCAGTGGTAATGGATAGCCCTCGTGATTTAATAATCTTTGTTTATGTCTATCCTTATGGTAGTTTTCAGTGGAGTAGCCTTGATCTGGGATTTGACTAAACTGATTTTCTTTCTTGATCATCGTCAATCTGTCACTCGCAAGAAGTTATTTTAGTCTCCAAAATACTTCCCATATTTTTTAGTTAAGTAGGTAGTTACCTAGTCATGATGGAAATAGCAAAATACAGGTGAATTATAAACGATTCTGTGTACATTATTGTTGGGTTTTTTTTTTTTAATTTATTTTGGGTTTTGTGTCACAGCTGGTGGTGCTCAGGGGCTACTCCTGGCTCTGCACACAGAAATTGCTCCTGACAGGCTCAGGGACCATATGGGATGCCAGGATTCGAACCACCTTCATCCTGGATAGGCTGCATGCAAGGCAAATGCCATACCATTGTGCTATCTCTCCGGCCCCAACATTTTTTGGTTTTTGGGCTACACCCAGTGACACTCAGTGGTTACTCCTGGCTATGTGCTCAGAAATTGCTCCTGGCTTAGGGGACCATATGAGATGCCGAGAGATCGAACTGTAGTCCGTTCTAGGTCATCGCATGCAAAGCAAACACCCTACTGCTTGTGCCACCACTCTGGCCCCCTATGTACATGTTTTAATTTAACTCTTTTTTTTTTTTTTTTTTTTTTTTTTTTTGGTTTTTGGGCCACACCCGGTGACGCTCAGGGGTTACTCCTGGCTATGCGCTCAGAAGTCGCTCCTGGCTTGGGGGACCATATGGGACACCGGGGGATCGAACCGCGGTCCGTCCTAGGCTAGCACAGGTAAGGCAGGCACCTTACCTTTAGCGCCACCGCCCGACCCCTAATTTAACTCTTATAATTTATTTTTGTCATACCTGTCTGTATTGGAAGCTCATATATTTTGACCCATAATAATTTGATTACTAAGAAATTAGTAGGTACCAAATATCTCAAGTGATCACCTTTAATTTATGGTTATTTAATAGTTGTCAGTAATATAAATTTTAAAATATAAAATTCCTTTAGTTGTCAATTGCCTAAAGCTGCAAATTTTATACATTTTTAAGTCCTAGATTCATGTGACCTCACTACCAAGCTGATCTTATGTGAACACATTCAATTACAGTTAATTGTAAGAAATGTCCATCATAGGGGTTGGACTGGTGGCTCAAGCAGGAGGGAGTCAAAAAAAGTAGGGGCCAAAACAAAGAAAGAAATTTCCAGCATACATTTCCCTTCTTCCATCAGGATTTATAGTTGTCTAGAAGCCAAGGTTGGGAAAATAGAGAATTTTGTCTTATGTGAATGACTTTTCTCTTAAAAAATTAAAATAAAAGTTCTGTAAGAGAGTAAATATTTACTGAACCTTTAATAAATGGAGAGATTGTCTCACCCAAGAACATTGATCATGGAAACTGGTTAGGGGCAAGCTTGGAGGGTACTCTTCCTATCTAGTCCTTTTGTTTCTGTTTGCTGGGGCTTCATCACAGTCATGTAAACAAAATATTCTTCACAGCTAATAAGAGAGGAAAACTTAAAAACAAATTCAGGGGATGGGGCTGAAGTGGTAGTGCAGCGGTAGCAGCTGACCTAGATGGACTGCAGTTTGATCCCCTGGAGTCCCATATGATCCCCCAAGCCAGGAACTATTTCTGAGTATGTAGCCAGGAGTAAACTCTGAGTGTCACAGGTTGTGGCCCAAATATAAAAAAATTAAAAAAAATAGGGGCATTTAAAGTAAGCTAAGATGCCTGGCCTCCTAGAGTTAGTAATAAATAACTCTGGGGCTAGAAAACTTATTTTTTTGTTGTTTTGTTTTGCGGGGGGTGGGGACCCGGGCCCAACTGTAGTCAGGGGTTACTCCTGCCTCTGCAACTCAGGAATCATTCCTTGTCGACTTGGGTGACCATATGAGATATGGGAGGTTGAACATGGGTCAGCTGCATGCAAAGCCCTACCCACAGTGCTCTCTCTCTCCAGCCATTGAGGAAGCTACTTTTAGTACTCCAACAACAAAACTTGATGAATAAACATACTTTGCTCAGGAAATGTGTAAATGAATTTTTAAAAAATAAGATAGGAAAAAATGTATGAGGTTGAAACCCCATGCTTTGTTAAGAATGGTAAGGGAGGTGCCCAGGAAACTTGCTCACAGGGCTATTTTACATGCCTGCATGTAACGTTTTGAGATCAACCCTGTGCTCAGTGTTCTGCCCCCCCTCTCAGTAGCAAGTATTACCGTGCTACTACCAGCACCCCTGGGCCCACAATTGAGTTTTCTGATCTAGTCAGCTGAGTTATCACTGGAGTAGCTCCTAGAATCTCTGAATATTGCTTGGAAAACCCAAAAAACAAAATGACAAAAGGTTATAGGAAAAACTGGGAAGACCACCCTGCCATAAAGACAAATTCTGTTTCTTTGGAAGTCCAAAGATAAATTCTAATTTATAAAACAGAAAATAGAATTTTATAGGTTCTTGCTTGAGCTATAAAATATTTTTTAGAAAAACATGTTGGATGTTAATTGCCAGAGCAATAGCACAGTGGGTAGGGCATTTGCCTTGCCAGCAGCTGACCCAGGTTCAATCCCTGGCATCTCATATGATCCCCCAAGACTGTCAGCAGTAATCTCTGAGCACCACCAGGTGTGGCCCCAGAAAAACAAAAACGAACAAAGGAAAAACTCAGAATGTTAGAGATACACAGACTCATTTTATGAATAAAAAATTATTGACTCAGGTTTATGAGGCTGCTTGCTCAAGTGATACAGCTGTGTAATTGAGATAATACATAAAGCAGATAACAGAAATATGAAATATTAGAAAAATTTAGGAAAGATTAAATTATTTTAAACAACTGGTTAACTACCATAATAGTGACTGAATAAGCTGTCTGATCTTAAATCACCTATCAGAGTATTCAGGCTGATCATAGTGACTATAAAAATTGCAGAAAAATTGTTGAGTTGAGTTATATAGATGGTTTTTATGGTCTCCTCTCTCTCTGAGCCCAAATGTAAAAAAGAAGCTATCAAGCCTTGCTATCAGTTTTCACCATAATCACTACTGGCTCAGACAAGGAAGGCATAGATTTTGGTTTTTTGTCTTATATTGTTTTCTATAATTTCTTGTGAATTTAGAATTATGGTTCTGTCCAAAATGTTTGATCATTCAAAATTTGCAATTTTTTACAATGTTTTTAAGGTTTTTGTGAAATTTTCATTGTAATTTTATTGTAACTACATGTAATTCTGAGAGTATAATATAGTTAATAAGATGGTAGAATCTGAGGGCATTTTATTTACAGAAAGATTTCAGAAATATATTTTATTTTATTGTGTTAAGGTAAGCTTCAAACTTTAGAGGGGATTTGTGCTGTCATTGTAAACAATAGAGCCTTCTTCATTTTATTGCCTCTCTTCAGTGCTTCACCATATTTCTGACTTCCATTAGGACACATGGTACCATAGATAGCCCCACATAGGCCAACCTAGGTCAACTCCTTTCTTTTTAAGGTTTTCTTTGCTTTGTTTAGCATTTGAAGCTTGTCGGGAGAAATCAGGGTAAACGGAACTTGATGTACAGTGCCAGTTCAGTGTGTTATTTTAATCATTTAAATGAACTATGTAATAATGTTAGAAGAAAGGTTTATGGCATAAACATACCTTCCTCTCATAACTTACTTCAAGGCTTAGTAAAATAGTGGCTGTTATGTAGCCTTTTCTAATCAGATCAGCTAAGAACTTTCCATCGCTGATTTCTGTACTAACTTGATAGCACTTGCTATATATATATATATATATATATATATATATATATATATAGAGAGAGAGAGAGAGAGAGAGAGAGAGAGAGAGAGAGAGAGTGGGAGATAGATAGATAGATAGATAGATAGATAGATAGATAGATAGATTAGAATCAGTATAAAATAACTCCAGGGGCAAGAGCACTACCACAGCAGTAGGACATTTGCCTGGCATGAGACCAACCCTGGACAGACCTGGGTTCGATTCCAACATTCCCTATGGTTCCTGAAGCATGCTAGGAGTGATTTCTGAATGCAGAGCCAGGAATAACTGCTGAACGCTTAAAAACAAACAAACAAACAAACAAACAAAAATCCAAGGTCCAGATCACGCTGACATTCTGGTAGTTTCGTTTCTTTTTCTAGTTCAGACCACTTCTCTATCAGTGGCATAGTATATTCTTTCTGTAAGAAAGGAGATATTCTTCTCTAGTGAGCAGTTAAAGGACTCAGAACAATGATGATTTCATCTAACTGGAGCACGTGGCCTCCATGCTCATTATGACAAGGGTAAAGAACTAGAGCATAACATGAGTTTTTGTGCTTGGGTTTGGAATGACACATGATATTTCCATCCACAGCCCATCCAGAACTAGCCCCATGACCCCACCTAATCTCAAGAGGACAAAGAATTGTGGGAAAACAAATAGAATGTTGGATGAGCACCACTCTCTCTTCCAATATCAATCAATAAATATGTATCAAGTGCTTACTATGTACCAGCTACTCTTCTAGGCTCTGAAAATACAAAAAAAACAAAAAACAAAAAACAAAAGAAAAATTCCAGGGCCGGAGAGATAGCATGGAGGTAAGGCATTTGCCTTGCATGCAGAAGGTTGGTGATTCAAATCCCAGCATCCCATATGGTCCCCTGAGCCTGCCAGGAGCGATTTTTTTTTTTTTTTTTGGCTTTTTGGGCCACACCCGGCGTTGCTCAGGGGTTACTCCTGGCTGTCTGCTCAGAAATAGCTCCTGGCAGGCACGGGGGACCATATGGGACACTGGGATTCGAACCAATCACCTTTGGTCCTGGATCGGCTGTTGCAAGGCAAACACTGCTGTGCTATCTCTCCGGGCCCAGGAGCGATTTCTTAGCGTGGGGCCAGGAGTAACCCCTGAACACTGCTGGTTGTGACCCAAACCCCCCAAATGAAAAAAAATATTCCTACTTTCATGTACTTTATATTCTATGTTTTGATTAATATTCAATATTAAGGGCATTGCTTATCATATGGTATCCATATAGTCTTACAAAGTAAAATGCATACAGTAGTGGTTCAATAAATATAAATAAATATAACTGCTTAATATTCTTATACTGGAGTTCATGTTCTACTACTACATACAAAGAACACTCACAGCATATAAATTCTTCAAGTGTGTCGTAGTTCTTTACTGTAAAATCGATCTCACTTTTTATATCTATGCAGACAGCTTTGAACCTTCTTACAAATTTTGTTAACTTTTAAAAACATTGCTTTTAGAGTAAAAACTTATGTTTGTGTTCTATCCATGAGGTTGACTTGTTTTCAAATAGAAGAATTTTATCTGGAACTTTGTAAACTTTATGGGTTTATTATAGTAATAAAGTAAAACGTAGGCAATGCAGGGTTCTAATTGATTAAAGCAAGCATTTATTCATTCATTAAATATTTATTAAGCAACTATTGTGTGCCAGGTAGTATTTACAAAAATGTTTAAGAGGTTTATATCCCTAAGACCATAATGACTTTTGTAAGTAAATGGGCTTATTCTGGATTCAAAGTGCAACAATATTTCTTCACTACTTAATAGTTTCATGTATTCACATGCATTATCCCCTGATAAAGAATGTGAAAATGTGAAATTAATAGGGGATAAGGCTCTTGCCTTACATGTGAACCAAGCACCACCAGGTGTGGTGTTGTAAACCCAACAGGGAAGGAAAAGATTGAAAACAAGTGATCTTATTCAAATCTATTTGAATGCATAAATCCCACTTAAAGCATAAAGATTAACCTCCTGGATATTACCTTCAGTATCAGTCTATTTCCTTTTCACATAATTTAAATTGTTAGAAAGCTCTTCTTTATTCGTTCAAAATCAGAATTCATGTCTAGAATAATAATTTATAATAATAATAATAATCCTCCTTTTTTCCTTCTCATCTTTTTTTTTTCTTTTTCTTTTCTTTTTTACATGAGGTATTGTTTGCACCATCTCTGGATGACCATATATATGGTACCAGAGATCAAACCAGGGCCAGCCACATGCAAGGCAAGCACCTTAACCTTTATGTTATTTTTTTGTGCCCTATAAGCATCATCTTTAAGACAGTTTGTAATAGTTTCAGGTTATCCCTAATCTTCTCATCTCCAGCTCCTTTTAATATAAAGTCTCAAGCTGCCTCAGCATTTGATTGCTTTCTTCTTTAAAACTTCATAGTTTGGCGGTATATTTTAAAGGGTACAACAATGTAGTTTGTGGGTTACAATATTATTACTATTATTAACTAGGTTTATTAAAACAAAAATGCTTCCTGGAGAAATTATGTTGTAGATTTAATTGAAAAAATTATAGTAGGCTATAAAAAAATAACCAAGAGGAACATATAAATATATGCTGGAGAAATAAAGGCACAAAAGAAAAACAGGCTTATTTCCTTAAAATAATCTTCTTAGACTTTTTCCCATCACAACCCTTATTTTCCTGAGAAATTTTTATGGAACCCCAGGCATATAGGTATATATACATGTATGCCAATCCAACATTTGCTTGTAATAAATAATAAAATTATTTTAAGAAAAATTGTTTCAAGTTATGCAAACTTATATAGGAGGATTACAACCCACAGTTTAAGAAAAGAAGGTCTAGAACAGTGAGGTTAGGGAATGTTTTTAAAAACTTTGGAATTAGGGGCCGGAGAGATAGCATGGATGTAAGGCGCTTGCCTTTCATGCAGAAGGACGGTGGTTCGAATCCCGGCATTCCATATGGTCCCCCAAGCCTGCCAGGAGCAATTTCTGAGCATAGAGCCAAGAGTAACCCCTGAGCACTGCCGGGTGTGACCCAAAAAAAAAAAAAACACAAAAAACTTTAGAATTAGTTTGGAATATATTACAGTTCTTATTATTGCATTACTATCCTCAGATAAGTGTGATGTTGGTTTTAGTGAATACTACAAACATGAGTTTTTAATGATTCTGTGTTATAGCAGGAAAAGAAGCACTTGCAGAAAAATACACATATTTGCTAGGACCACTAGAAAAATAAAAGGTTGTAGTTACCTAACAAAAGTTTTTTTAAATGAGATGATGCAGAGAAATAAAAGTCATATAAGCAAGATTCTATAAAAGGAATTCTGGTTAAGTGTGGGTTAGGATAACTCCCCCTAATAAGGTGCTTAGTAAACATTGCTGTTATGAAATTTGAACAATAAAGGTGTGTGTGTATATATGTAACATATCATATATAATACTATATATATTATACTACATATTGTATATACTGTATAAATTACACTGTATATGATGTAATTTGTATTTATAAATTAATATTAATATAATAAATTTATAATAGATTTTAATTAATTTAATTAAATTGGTTGATTTAACATATTGTTTATATAATATATCTTTAACAAAAAGGTATATGTATGTAAACTGAGGGGAAGCACACCCATTGGTTCTCAGACCTCCATGCTCCTAACTCCATGTTCAGGAATTGTTCAGAGTACCATGTAGTACCAGGGATTGACCCAGAATCAGACACATACAAGGCAAATGCCTTAACTCCTGTACTCTCTCTAATACTCTTCTCCTTTGTTAATTTTTAATCTTTATAATAGTTTTATGAATCTACCATTTGGGGAAGAGTTGGGCCACACCCAGCGGCACTCAGGGGTTATTCCTGACTTTGCATCAGAAACTACTTCTGGCAGGTTCGGGAAATCATATGGGATTCGAGGGATCGAACCCTACTCTTTTTATTTATTCCATTTTATGGATGAGAACGTTTAGCCCTAAAGAAGTTAGTTCTTTATACATAGCTGGTAAACGACAGAGTCTGGCTCCAGAATTTGCTCTTAATAATTTTGTTATGCCTCACTGCACTACACCAATAAGCTAGGTTTCTATCTAGCTTATTGCATTTTTGTTTTTTATTAAATCACTAAGATACAGAGCTAAAAGTTTGCTCGTAGTTGTTACAGTCATACAATGGTCCAACACCCATTCCTTTACCAGTGTTCATTTCCCACCACCACTTTCCTCATTTTCCATGCCCAGCTTCTTTTACCTCTCCTAAGTAATTGAACTGTCTTCTATGTTTTGTAGTGGAGTTGTACCCAGGGCTACTCCTTGTAGAATGCTTCAGGGTTGCTCCTTGTGGTACTCATGGAACCATAAAATGCCAGGGATCAAACCAGTTTCTCTCCACATACAAAGCACATGCATTAACACTTTGTACTGCCTTTCTCAGCTCATTATCTGCATGAGTCTCTACTCTCTTCAGTAAACCAATGCTTCATAAACTATTTTTTACTGTTAAAAACTGCTCTGAAAAGAAACAATTTTATACTATTCACTCAATTATTATATTCCAGAATTGAGTTTTTCTCAGGGATCTGGAAAGACCACAGGTTTCTCATATCTTAATTTCAAACCCTGTTGAAATTTAAAGTACATGTGAGCATGGGGAGAAAAAAAAGTTGGATTTTTTCACATGCTCTTTTCTATACTCCCAAATGATGTTTCTGATGCAGGGATTGTGGGAATCCTACTAGAAGTAGTCACAGGTAGGATGCTTGCCTTGCTCATGGCCACCCCAGGAATGATCCCCAGCTCTACAATATGGTCTCCTGAGCCCCACCAGAAGTGATCTCTAACTATAATGCCAGGCATAAGAACTGAGCAATATCAAGTATGGCTTCAGAAACAAAAAGCAAATGTGGTCACATAAAGGGGGGATAGAAATAAGAGACATAGTTTATTATTGATTCAGTGGTTTTAGAATTAGTTATTTCCCTAATTTATGATCTGATCAGAAAGCTCTAATATAAATCTAAGAAGAGTCATCGACCGTAGGAAGAAGCCTTAACTTGGACTGTCAGAGTTAGGAGGTGATAATTCTCTTCTGTAGTTCCTGAATCAAGGGGACAGAGGTAGTATAGTGGGTAAGGTGCTTGGTTGCCTCCCCAGATTCAATCCTTGATACCCAGATAGCCCCCTGAACCTGCCAGGAGCAATCCCTATGTATGGAGCCAGAAGTATGCCCTGAGCACAACCTGCTGAGGCTGCCAAAACATATAAAATATCTGAATCAAAGTAGAACTAAAAAAAATTTTTTTGTTCCTTTGCTTCTTGTAGAAATAAAATTCCCTCAAAAGGGTCTGATTTTTCTGTTTAGGGTTCTTAAAAATCTGTCTTATCTTAAGAATAAAAAAAATCTGTCTTATCTTATTCTGGAGCTTACCTTGATTGCTCTTATTTCACATCAGTTATCAAGCCCTTTCATTTATTTTTAATATTTCAATTCAGTTTAGTTCAGTGAACAAGTACTTACTCTAGGAGAGAACACCTTAGTATATAAGGAACCATCAAGGTATATCTAAATACAGAAGTAGTAATGTAGGGTAAAATTACTCATCCAGGGTCAGAACAATTTGCAAAAAAAGGTGATACTTTGGGGCTGGAGCAATAGCACAGCGTTAGGGCATTTGCCTTGCACGCAGCTGATCCAGGATGGACCTGGGTTCGATCCCGGGCATCCCATATGGCCCCTCGAGCCAGGAGCGATTTCTGAGCACATAGCCAGGAGTAATCCCTGAGTGTCACTGGGAGTGGCCCAAGAAACAAAAACAAACAAACAAAAAAAGTGATACTTGAAGTGTGTGTGTGTGTGTGTGTGTGTGTGTGTGTGTGTGTGTGTGTGTTTTACCAGGAGTCTAACCCAGGACCTCATATATACTAGGCATATGCTTTTCCACTAAGCCACTCACTCACTCAACTCTTGGAAAGGACTTTTCAAGGATAATAGGATTAATTAAATCGGAATAATGGCAAGGGAGCAAAATATTCTAGCCAGAGGGAGAGCATAAGTGGAGAAATGAAAGCCCCACACAGCGTTGCCTGCTTGCTATAGTAGTGTTCCTATAGAATAGAAGCTGACTTTTCTTTCTGGGCTGGTACAGAATAGTCTGCTTCACTTTTTTCCGTTCTCGGCATCTTTATATACTTAAAGCCGAAATCCCCAAACTTCTTTGCCCTGCTGCCGCCTTTCCAGGAGAAAAAACAAATTTCTCAGTGCTCCCATTGGGCACCAGACAATTCAACTGACCCCTGGGTCATTCCAGCATTATTCCTGCAGGCAGTTTTGCCTACTTTAGGAAACACAGGCCCTGGAGCATCAACCTGGATTTTTTTTTTCATTCTGTGATTATTGAAGGTCTTTATTATGTGATTATTGAAGACCCTATCAATCTGGACCCTGTGCCATTATTCCTAAAGACATTCATCACTACATGTTGACAATGAGGTGTCTGTCCATGATGGGACCTTTTCTTTTCTTGTCTTTTTTTTTTTTTTTTTTTTTTGGATTTTTGTCTTTGGTTTTTGGCACAGAGCCAGAAGTAAACCCTAAAAAAAAAATGCTCAGGAGTTACTTTTAGCTCTGCATTCAAGAGTCACTCCTGGTATGCTTGGGAGACCATATGGGATGCCAGGAATTGAACCCAGGTCTGCAAGGCAAATGCCCTACCCACTGTGATATCACTTTGGTCCCAACGGACCTACTCTCTAAGAGTAGCAGGAAGAGCAATCTTTCCCTGTATCTATGTGGGCATATAGGTTTCATAATCAGATTTGCACATAATTTTGAAAAGTTTTTGGAGTTCAGGCACTAATATGAAAATAGTGTTGTTATTATTTTTTAGTTTTCATAATTTATTATATGAGGGAACTCAGTTTGATGTTTTTCTGCTTTTTTGCTCAAGCAATATTACAATAGAATAAAAATACACAATGGAAGAAAACAGGAAGGGGATACATCTGTTGCATTCCTTTTTGTTTTGTTTTGTTTCTGGGCCATACCTGGCAGTGCTCAGAGGTTACTCTAGCACTGCACTCAGAAATCACTCCTGGCAGGCTCAGGGAAACCATATGCCAGGGATTGAACACAGGTTGACCATGTCCAAGGCAAATGCCCTAACCAATGTGCTATCACTCCAGCCCCATTTGTTGTATTTCTGAAGTACTACAACTTTGGTCTCAGTCTCTAAAAAGAAACTTTAGAGGAATTCTTACTCACTTCATTCTAAATTGAAAGACATAAACAGAAAGGTTACATTTAAATTAATATTGTTCTAAAAGGAAGTACTGTGAAAATCCAAGCAAACTGATTTTTCATGTAATTTATTTGTAACTTCTTTTAAGGATGCGGGACAGTTTTATGCTAAATATAAAGAAACAAGACTGAAGGAAAAGGAAGATGCACAGACCAGAGCTGAACTTGAAATACTTCAAAGTAGGTTCTTAAACATTGCCTTACTTGGTTTGGCAGTCTCTCATAAAGAAAACTGTTTACATTTTTTCTTAAATTCAGCAATTTAAAATTCCATGCATTGAGTCACTCTAACCAGTTGTTTGCATGTAATTATTCTTTTTTTTTTCTTTTTTTTTTTTTTGGTTTCTGGGTCACACCCGGCAGCACTCAGGGGTTACTCCTGGCTCTACGCTCAGAAATCGCTCCTGGTAGGCTCAGGGGACCATATGGGATGCCGGGATTCAAACCACTGACCTTCTATATAAAAGGCAAACACCTTACCTCCGTGCTATCTCTCCAGCCCCCATTGCACTTAATTATTCTGTGCACTAAATACTGTATCGGCAATGACCTACCACCATTAATTCCATAACAAGAAATAAAATCAACATTATTCCTTATGATTTGAAGGTATACAAAATCTAAATAGCCCAAAAATGTTCCAATTATTCCAGTAATTGCTATTGACTAGTGCCAAATATTTTGGGGGACCACACCCAGCAGTGCTCAGGAGTTACTTCTGGCTCTGCATTCAGAAATCGCTCCTTGCTTGGGGGACCATATGGGGTGCTGAGGATCAAACTCGGTCCATCCTGGGTCAACCACGTGCAAGGCAAACATCCTACCGCTGTGCTACTCCGATTCCAGTGCCAAATATTTCTAATTGATCATCTAACTTAACGTTACAGTATTAAATGAGACCTAAAAATATTAATGACTTTGTTCTGAAGGTCTTTGTTTTGCTTGTACTATGATGTAATATGAAAAACCAACAGAATTATCTATGTATTAAAATCTTTCATTGAACACTGTAAACCATTCTTATTGACTTTAGGAAAATCTTTTTGTCCAATGTTTCCATTTCTTCATCTTCCCAGTACACGTACAAACTACCCCTTTATCTTGCTTTATTTTTATTCAGAACACTGAACACTGAAAAACATTAATGAATTTTTTCATGTGTCTATGATCCTTTTCCCCAATAGAATGTAATGGCCATGAGACTAGAGAAGCTATTTTTTCCACTACTTTGTCTATCCAAGTACCCTAAAGAGTCCCTGGCACAAATAAGGCTGAACATATGCCTTGCATGTGGGGCCTTAGATTCCATCCTTGCCACTGCATAGTCCCCCAGCTGATCACGGAGGATTCCTGAGCTCAAAGCAGGAGTAGCCTCCAAATATTGTTGAAAACCCAAAAAAATCAAAATTAAAGAAGAATCATAATTAATGGGATGAATTTAGGATTATATTGATTATATACAAAACTTCGTTGATGTATATGTTGGAGAGATGGAGTGGGCAAAGAATTATTATTATTCTAAAAAGACCTAAGATCAAAATAGAAACTGGATAGTAATTGTTGAAATAGTTATTTTCCCTTCCCACTTTCTGTAACAACCATAATTCACACACTTTAGGTTATGTTGCTCACTGCCCACAGGAGTGTCACACAACTTGATTTGTAATACTAATATAACACCTGGCCAGTGTGCTGGAGAGAACAGGAATTTAACTCATGACTTCATATTTACAAGGCAGAAACTTCTGCTACTAAGCCATCCCTAGAAAAATGGGTATGGTAGGGCTGGAGAGATAGCATGGAGGTAGTGTGTTTGCCTTGCATGCAGAGGGATGGTGGTTCGAATCCCAGCATGGTCCCCATATGGTCCCCTGAGCGATCCAGGAGCAATTTCTGAGCATAGAGCCAGGAGTAACCCCTGAGCACAGCCGGGAGTGACTCAAAAACCAAAAAAAAAAAAAAAAAAAAAAAGGGTGTGGTGTGGATGCATGTGGGTGGGCAGGTATGTGTGTGTGTTTATGTGTTGCCAGTAGTCAAGAGCTCATATACTGAGCCACATGCCAGTTTAACTTTTATGTAATTGTTACTTGCATAAAATATCACAATATGGAAACTCTTTTTAAAGAATCTGACCATTTTTCGAAAATTTTTCAACAATTTTTGTTCTCCTTAAGAGTTTGATAGCAATTCCCAAACCAACTTGAAAATTATTTTGTTTTATTGTCATTAGAAAGATGTGCAATGAAACACAGTGAAACCTGGGCCAGAAGGGACTACATTTTTTGTTTTGTTTTGTTTTTGGGTCATACCCAGTGCCACTCAAGGATTACTCCTGGCTTTGCGCTCAGAAATCACTTCTGGCAGGTTTGAGGGACCATATGGGATGCTAGGAATCAACCCAGTGTTGTCCTGTGTTGGCCACATGCAAGGCAAATGCCCTGCTATAGCTCTGTCCCAAGGGACTCCATTTTTACAACCTCAAGTTAAGTTTCCATTTAAGGCTAAACAAGGCTAAGTTCCATGTAGGGCTAAGTTTCTGTCCCAACAATAATAATGCAGACCCAATATCCTATAAACTACAATATACTGCCCCCCAGCAATAATGATGCAGAACCCAATGCCCTATAAACCACAGCATACCACCCTAGATATCTAGCTATAAAAGGACATTATGAAACACCCTAGACAACAGCCAATCAATTTAAAGTCCACAACTTCTTGCTTCTAGCCCCATATAACCTGATTTGTGACCCCTGAATGGGGATACCTCTTGCAGGAGATGGCCCTGATCATTCGATCAGTTTGTAGTTTGTTGGTAGATGGAACAAAGCTTTGCCAGTAAGAATGTATTCAAATTTGAAATTCATCACTAGCTTATCAATTTATTAGAACTGAAATGGAAAAAGTAAGTGCCAGGGAGCAGAAGAAAAACAGTACTCATGCTAGGCTAGTGGTTAGACATTCTCATGTTTTTTAAAAACATCAGTGGTATATTTAGAAAAGGTGGTGTAACATTAAGAATATTAAAGAACTTTCACATTGCTATTACTAATGTCAGAACCTGTCATGTATTTTTTAATGTAGTCTCTAATGGTTACATGGAAAGAATCTTTTAATTATTTTGTTAACTTCATTACAGTGTTCTGCATTGTATACTTTAGAATTAATACATAAAATCCCCAAATCCCCCAGTGTGCATTTCATTTGCCCCTATCCTTTTTGATTTTAAAGACCGTCATTGGAATACTGAGTTCATAATAACATTTTCATCTGCTTAATTGAGTAAATGCATCTCATGCAGATTAGCAGTGCTATTTTATGCTGCCTGTTTTTCATGACCTAATTGCTAATCTGCCCTCAAGTCTATCTGCTTTACTGCTGAGATTGTGCAGTATCCTCTGAGGCCTACCCTAGAACTACACTGAGTAGTGGTGCACTTTAAAAATGGTGTTTCAAAGGAGAAATATGAAGAGTGCTTTTTTATAAATATCCTTCTGAGAAGACTATGCAAAAGTACTGTTGTCTATATTTGAAAATTTTGGCACATATTTCTTGATTATAAATTTCCTAATCAGTTTTGTGATTTAAATGGAATTTCTTTAAGAAATAAAACACATGAATGAGGAATAAAAAGAGAAATTGATTGTAAGACCTACATCCAATACCTATTTTTTTCTTTTCAGCCACACTGAATGATGCTTAGTGCTTACTCCTGGCTCTACTATTCAGGATCACTCCTGGTGGTCTCAAGGGACTATATGGGATTCCAGGGACCAAACCCAGGTTGCCCATATGCAAGGCAAACTCCCTACCTGCTGTACTATTGCTCTGGCCCCATGGCCTCCATTATTTTTATTGTGGTAAAATACATAACATAAATTTTACACTTTAACAATTTATAGTTTAGTGGTTACACACAAGGAGAATGGTAGAAGGATAGAAATATATCTGAATATTTTCCTGTCTTTTTAGTCTGTACTTTATATGATTTAAAAACAAAAACTTGAGCAGAGATATAGGACAGCAGGTAGGGGTTTGCCTTGCATGCAGCTGACCCACAGTTAGCCCTTTCTGCAGCCCTCCTATCCCTGATACCACATGATCTCCTGAGCTTCGCCAGGATTGATCACTGAGCACAGAGCCAGGAAGATCACTGAGCACAGCAGGGTATGGCCCAGAAACATTAGGCCCTGGAGTAGATGCCAAGAAATAGAATCTGGGACAGAGAAACTCCATTCATTTTTTTAAATGCTTCATTGTTTTCCATAGAGACTTAACCAGACACAGCCCCACCAATAGAGAATAAAAGCTCCTTTCCCCTGCATCCCTACCAGCTCTAGTAGCTTCTACTCTTTTTGATGTGTGCCAGTTTCCCTGGGATGAAGTGATATGATTTGCATTTCCCTGATGATTTGATGAAGAACAATTTTTCCTATACCTACTGGCCATCTGTTGGTCTCCTAGTGGTGTTGAAACACATTAACACACTTTCTGGTGCTTAGGCGCTTGTTTTCCATTTTTGTGTCCTCAGTTTTTTTTCTTAATTCCTTTGACCATTGTTTTATTTGATTATTTAGTTACTAATGCATTTTATGAATTATTTATATATTCTAGATATAATTCCTTTTTTTAAGACATAGTTTATAATACTTTCTCCTTTTCTGTAGCTTGATTTTTCATTTATTACCTCTTAATTTGGGGGTCACATCTGATGATGCTTGGGGTTACTCCTGGCCCTGCATTGAGGAATTATTCCTAGCAGTGCTCAGGAGACCATATGGGATGCGGGGATTGAACCTATGTTGGGCATATGCAAGGAAAGCATCTTACCCCCTGTATTCTCTCCAGCTTCTTTGTGACTTGCCTTTTATTTTCTCTTTACTTCCCCCCCCCCTTTACTTTTGTTATCATTATTGCAGTGACATGGGCCACACTCATTTCAATGCTTGCTAAGGGTTATATATTTGGATTATAATGCTTGCCACAGAACACACATATTTGATTTTCAGACACCAGAGACCACACAATTTATTGTGATACCAGGCATCCCAAACAACAGAGCTTCTAGAAGCTTGCTCAACACTTGGGACTCTGCTGGGGTTCAAACTTGCTCCTCACCTTATGCTTACATGGCAGATATTTTCCCAGTAAGTCATTTCCAGGTCCCATTTTTATGATTTGGGGAAAGACGTATTTAGACTATACTTGGCTGTGCTTAGCAACTATTCTTGGTGGTTCTCAGGGGACCTTATGTGGTACTGAAGATTCAAATGGGGTTTGCAGAATACAAAACAAGTTCTTTTATGATTTTCTGTTTGCTGATAACAAATACTGCCAATTTTCTTTCATGTGCAGCTATCATGGTATTCCTATCATTTCTGAAAGATATTATTACTTAATATTGTATTTTTATTGACATTTCTATCAATATTTGAATAATCTTGTGCCATTATTTTCTTGTCTGTTAACATTTGAATTGTTTGCCCCTACTTGTAGGATCTCATTTCTCTCTTGCTACTTTTGATAACAGTCTCTTTTCCTTTTCTTTTTTTTTTTTTCAGGTTTAACTATTATGATCTTGCTAATCAAATACACAGAGCATGGGGAATTAGAGAGATAGTAAAGAGATTAAGGCACTCACCTTGCTGGCATCTCACCCCAGTTTGGTCCCTGGCACCATATATGATAACCCAAACACTATCAGGAGTGATCCCTGAGCATCACTGCATATGGCCCAAAACCAAAAATATAAATAAAATACTGCTGGGGCAAGGGAAATAGCTCAAATGGTGTAGCACATGTGGAACACATGCCTAACGTGTAAGAGATCGTGAGTTTAATTCTTATCACCACACACACCCCTCCAACTAGCTCTGGTGGCCTCTTAGCAATATTAGGGGCTTTATGTTCCCTGAAACCATCACCACCCTTCTCCCAACATCAGAGTATGGCCTCTCTATATCTAAGAAAGCAAATAACTCAGTAGTTATTGCACAATAACAAAATATGCTATATGTGTTCCTTTAAGACAATCTGTGCATAAAATAGTAGAAATTATTATTATTTTTGGTTTTTTGGTGTTTTGGGCCACACCTGGTGACACTCGGGTTACTCCTGGCTATGTGCTCAGAAATTGCTCCTGGCTAGGAGGACCATATGGGATGCCTGGGATTGAACCAGGTCCATCCTGGATCAGCCACATGCAAGGCCAACGCCCTATCACTGTGCTGTCGCTCTGGCCCCTCTTTTTACTCTTTTTTGTTTCATTTGTTAGTTTTTGGGTCACACCGGTGCCGCTTAGGAGTTACTCCCAGCTATACACTCAGAAATCGCTCCTGGCAGGCTCTGGGGGGAATCATATGGGTTGCCAGGATTTGAACTGGGGTCTGTCCTGTGATGACCGCGTGAAAGGCAAATGTCTTACTGCTGTGCTATCACTCCAGCCCCCCTTTTTATTCTTAACAATTTTTTTTTTGGTTTTTGGGTCACACCTGGCAGTGCTCAGGGGTTACTCCTGGCTCCATGCTCAGAAATCGCTCCTGGCAGGCTTGGGGGACCATATGGGATGCCGGGATTTGAACCAATGACCTTCTGCATGAAAGGCAAACGCCTTATCTCCATGCTATCTCTGGCCCCTATTCTTTTTGTTTTGTTTTGTTTTGTTTTGTTTTGGGGGGGGGGGGTTGAGCCACACCCGGCGGTGCTCAGGAGTTACTCCTGGCTGTCTGCTCAGAAACAGCTCCTGGCAGGCATGGGGGATCATATGGGACACCGGGATTCAAACCAACCACCTTAGGTCCTGCATCGGCTGCTTGCAAGGCAAACGCCGCTGTGCTATCTCTCCGGGCCCTGGCCCCTATTCTTAACAAACTTTAATAACTGTTTCTTTTCAAAACATTTTTAGAACAGAAGAAAGTTAAAGTTAAAAAACAGAAACCTGAATTTCCAGTATACACACCTTTAGAAAGTACATACATTCAGTCTTATGATCATGGAACTTCTATAGAAGAAATTGAGGAGCAAATGGATGATTGGTTGGAAAACAGGAACAGAACACAAAAAAAACAGGTAATCATCTTTTTTAAATGTGGAAAGTTTTGTTTGGTTATTGTTGTTTTGTTTTGTTGTATTGTATTTTTGTTTTTTAGCCACACCTGGTGGCGCTCAGGGCTTATTTCTGTCTCTGCGCTCAGGGGTCACTCCTGGTGATGCTAAGGGGGTGCATAAGTCATGCCAAGTGTCAAAACTGGGGCAGCCTTATGTAAGACAAATATTCTACCTGCTGTATTATCATCTTGGACATTTAAAAATTGTGTTTTGAGGGATCTAGAACAATAGTACAGTGGGTATGATGTGCCAGTAACACATTTAGTCCACTGATCCCACTAGGCGTGATTTTGAGTAGAAAGCTAGAAGTACTCAAGTACTGTCAGGTGTGACCCAAAAACAAACAAAAAATGTGTTTTGAGTTAAATACATAGAGAGAAATAATAAAAATACAGATATACAGCTCAAGTGGAATAATGTTAACTATTGCTGAAATCAAGTAATAATATCTGTGGCCAGAGCCTCACCAGGCTTCTTTCTGGTCTCTATTTTTCTTCCTTCCTTCCTTCCTTCCTTCCTTCCTTCCTTCCTTCCTTCCTTCCTTCCTTCCTTCCTTCCTTCCTTCCTTCCTTCCTTCCTTCCTTCCTTCCTTTCTCTCTTTCTTTCTCTCTCTCTCTTTCTTTCTTCTTCCTTCCTTCCTTCCTTCCTTCCTTCCTTCCTTCCTTCCTTCCTTCCTTCTTTTTCTTTCTTTTTTCTTTCTTTTTTCTTTCTTTCCTTCTTTCTTCTTTCTTTTCTTTCTTTCTTTCTTTCTTTCTTTCTTTCTTTCTTTCTTTCTTTCTTTCTTTCTTTCTTTCTTTCTTTCTTTCTTTCTTTCTTTCTTTCTTTCCTTTCTTTCTTCTTTCTTTCTTCCTTTTCTTTCTTTCTTCCTTCCTTCCTTCCTTCCTTCCTTCCTTCCTTCCTTCCTTCCTTCCTTCCTTCCTTCCTTCCTTCCTTCCTTCCTTCCTTCCTTCCTTCCTTCCTTCCTTCCTTCCTTCCTTCCTTCCTTCCTTTCTTTCTTTCTGTCTTTCTTTTTTAGGTTTTTGGTTGTGGGATTACATCTGGTGCCTCTCAGGGATTACTCTTAGCTCTGCACTTAGGGGTTACTCTGGTGTAGTTTCTGGGTTCATATAAGATGCTGTAGATCAAACTGAGCTCTCTGCCATCTGCAAGGCAAAAGCTCCAGTATCTAGTTTCTATCTTTCTTTTCCACCCAGAGGTAATGAGTGTCCTAACTTTTATTTGTTTATTTGTTTGTTTTGGGGGGCACACCCAGTTACGCTCAGGGAACTCCTGGCTATACACTCAGAAATTCAGAAATCGTTCCTGGCTTGGGGGAACATATGGGACACTGGGGATCAAACTGTGGTCCGTCCTAGGTCAGCCGCATGCAAGCCCTAATGCTGTACCAATGCTCTGGCCCCAAGAATGTCCTAACTTTTAACATCATGGTTTAGTTTTATTTGCTGTCTGATGATTATAAATGGAATTTTTTTTCATAGTCCAATCAGGCTACTATAGCAAAAGTATAATAGTCTGGGTGACTTCAACAACAAACATTTATTTCTCTGAAGTTCTGAAGACTGGGAAGTTCAAGATCAAGGCAGACTCTATCTTTTAGGGCCCTCTTCCTAATACCTAGGCAAAAATTCCTAATCCCTAATTTCTAAGAGTCTTCACATGGTGGAGGAAGTGAGAGAGCTCTCTGGAATCTCTTCTATAAGGGCACTAAACCCATTCAGGAAGACCCTACCCACCCTTATGATTCAGTCATCTTTTAAAGGCCCACCTACCTTTGTCATGCAAGCATCTATGAAGCCATCTTGAGAATCAAGCTATTGAGCTATCTATTACTATAAACATTTTTTTCTTGTCCCTTAAAATCTTTTATAAAATACCCTCTCCCCTTTTTCTTCCCTTTGTTCTTAATGATCTTGCTGTGTGCTTAGGTCACACACATACTCCTGGTTGTGGTGCTTGTGTGTTTTCATGGCTCTGGGTCATGGCTATGGGACTTACCAAGGTCTTTTTACTCCTTTTCCTTGAGGCATTTGGCCATGTTTGTGCTCAGAGTTACAGACTTTAGTTGTGGCTCTTGAGTTGCAGTTCTGGGATGCTAGAAAAATGCAGTGATAATGGTTCACTGCAATGCCCACACATGTGCTTGCCAAATTCCACTGTTGACCTGGTACTTGCACTTCCCTTTTTTCTTGTACTTCACTGGGAGTGTTTGCCTACTGTGTTACTAGAAATCATGGACAGGGCCCAGGGCCCCTGAGTCCTGAGTTTTGAAATTCAAACAGAAGAGCTTAAACAGATCGTACTTAGCACATGTAACCACTCTGGGATTTAAATTTTTAGCCATCTACTTGTGGGGCAGGCTCTCTGATCCATGGTCCCTGGATCTCATCTTCAGACCTACACTTCTGATTAATTCATTTTCTGATACTACAGTCACTCAGCATGCACAGACCCACAAATACAGAATTATACAATGTGTGCTTTGTTGTGTTTTTCACTGAGTGTATCTATGTTTCTTCATGTTCAGATAGTGTATCTTTGTAGGATTAAGTAATATGTTCTGTTGTATGAGTTTTGTTTTTTCTTTCTTCTTTTTCTCTCTTTCTCTCTTCTTTTTTTTGGGGGGAAAAGGGGGGCTTGGAGCCAAACCCAGCAGTGCTCAGGGGTTACTCCTGGCTCTGTGCTGAGAAATTGCTCCTGGCAGGCTATGGGATGTCAGGAATTGAACTCAGGTCCGTCCTGGGTCAGCCACATGCAAGGCAAACACCCTACTACTATGCTATGTCTATGGCCCCGAGTTTAGTTTTCTTAATTCATTTACCCATTGGTGGTCTTGATTTCTCTCTAGTTTCTGGCCATTCCCAGTAAACCCACTAAGAATATGTAAGCCCAAGTCCTTGAGTGGCCATGTGCTTTCATTTCTTTTAAGTGAATGCCTTATATGGAGTAAGCAACTGCTATATCTGATGAAGTATGCACTTAAATATTTAAGAAACAGCCAAAATGTTTTCCCACATGGCAGTTCGATTTTTACATTTTGACAAACTGTGAGAACTATCATTGCTCTAGATCCTGGCTAGTCTTTGCTGTTTTTATTCCTTTTAGCAATTCTGGTGAAAGAGTAGGAGTATCACATAGTGATTGTAATTTGCCATTCCCTAGTGATTAATAATGGGGAGTATCTGTTGTGTTTAATTTTCATGTAAATATCTTCTTTTGTTTGCTATCGGGAAGATTAGGTGAATCTTACCCTCTGGTGCTGGGTGTACACAGGATTAAGTTCATATTGCATACTAGATACCTTCTTTTAGAATGTAGTCTCTTCAAGTCAGTTGCCAAAATCTATTCAAATCTTCAATTTATCAGAAAGTTTAAAATTCTTACATACATTAGATGTAAGTTCTTTGTTACCTGTGTTTTACAAATCTTGGCTACCAGTTTATGACTTACATTTTATTTTATACCTCTTTTTCTATAACATAAATTTCTTGTTATCATTGGGATTTTTTTGGTTGGTCGGTTGGTTGGTTGGTTGGTTGGTTTCGGTTCAGGGCCATACTTGATGTTGTTCAGGCCTTATTTCTGGCTCTGGACTCAGGGCTCAAAGATTACTGTTGGCCAAAATGGAAAGGAAAAAGAAAACCACCTTTATTTAAAAATAATATCACTTATATAAAAATTTATTTGAATAAAAAAAGCTACAGGAAGTAATGATTTTCGAAATGTGTATAGTAACAGGTCAATTATGGAAATCAGTTGTGTTTCTGCAAACTTATAAGGAACATCAGAAACTTATAGAATAATAACTTAGAGAATAATAAATACTTAAGTATAAATTTGACAAAAGATGTTGCTGTGAAAAGAAAAGGACATAAGAGTCTTACAACATGTTCATGATTCAAAAACCAATCATACAAGGATTTCGGTTCTCCCTGAAATTAATTAGTAGATTCAGTTCAAAACATCTCAGCAAACACTAACAACTTGATTAAATACTTTAGATAGAAATGTAAAGAGAGTTGGAGGGATAGGGAGTTTGCCTTCACACAGCAGACACTGGCGTGGCAAGGTCCAGCACTCAGTATTCTCTCTCTGATCCCTTCATGTCATGAAGAAATCAGAGTTTCTCCTATATTATCATCTAGAAATGTTATAGTTTTAGTCATATTTGTCTGTTCTCCATTTAAGTCAGCCTTTGGATATAATGCAAGGTGAAGGTTAAGGTTCACACTTTTTTTCTTTTTTATTTGACAAATTCGAGTCCAGTACCCCTTGTTAAAAAGGTGATTTTTTTCACATCTAGTTGTCACAGGACCTTTGTTGAAAATCAATGAACTATATATGTGCTGATTTATTACTGGAGTTCCTATTTGGTTTACTAGTTCAGTTCTATTAATCTATATGTCTATATTTAGGACAATTTAGGAGACATTATTGATTGCATTTGACTTCCAATCCAGTATTTAAATAGTGAGAGAAGGTTTTCTCTTTCAATCTTGGGAAATATTCATAATTCAAATATTGGGAAGTATTCTCTTGTATTTCTTACAAATATTTGTATATCACTTTATCTAGATTTTTTAAAAAATAGCTTGTTATCTTTGAAAAGATTCTATTTTTTCATCCCAAGTTGAGTTTACTGGCAAACACTGGTAGTGATATTCCTTCGTTTTAAATCTGTCGTGGTCTGTGTTATCTGTACTGCTCCGGTATCTCACCCCTGACATTAGATTTTTCTGGGTTTTTTGTTTGTTTGTTTGTTTTTATTTTTTTGCCATATCCAGTGACACTCAGGGATTACTCCTGGCTATGCGCTCAGAAATCGCTCCTGTGTTGGGGGACCATTTGGGTCGCTGGGGGATCAAACCAAGGTCTGTCCTAGGGTAGCGCGGGCAAGGCAGATGCCTAGTCACTTGCACCACTGCTCAGGCCCCAGATTTTTCTGTCTTGGTTTTTATTTTGGTAAAGTACTCTAGCACTCCTGACAAGGCTGGGGATAGAAATCAGATTGGCCAAATACAAGGCAAATTCCATACCTACTGTACTCTTTTTCTAGTTTCCATTTTTCAGATTTGCATCTCATTAAGTTTTGCTATTAATTTTTCTTTAATCTACTTATTTTGCATTTGATTTGCTACTTTCTAAATTTGAAAGCTCTTGATTTAATAAATTTCTCTTTTCTAGTAATTCTATAAATGCCTTTGAACAATGGTTTATTAAAAGTAGGTATATCTTTAACATATTCATATTTAAACATTTATAGTGCCTTTAGCTGTGTCCCCAAAATTTTAATACCTTGTTTTTATTTTCTCTCAGTTCAAAGTATTTAATTTCCCCGTATTTCTTTTAAATCCTATTGGGTTTCCATTTAATAAATTGCTTTCTATTTGTATATAGTTTTATAATGATACTTAAGTATTCCTGTCTATTAAATCCTGGGTGAGCATTAATCCATTTGTATTTAATATTATTAGTAAATTTTTTTGGCTATGCCTCAAATTATCTTAACCTTTTACTTCATGTCTTTCCTGAATTTTGTGTTAGAGGTTGAATTGTATATTCCTAAATTCAAATTTAGTTTTATTATTATTATTAGATATATTAACAAAATACTAAATTCATAATTTGGAACCCAATTCCTAGTATTTTAGAGTATAGCGTTTCAAAGTAGATGTACTTTGTCTTCAAAATACATCACATATGTAATCAATTAAAGTGAGGTCACACAAACACAGGAAGATCTCACTTATCGGTGGTATGTTGAATAACTGGGCAAGAGAACTCAGTTGTACAAAAGGAGGGATGCTGAGATCACCCTTGATGTGAGTGTAAATGGAGAAAGAAAGAAATCAAGAGTGGAAGTATGAAGAGGTAGATGGGAGAACTGCGGGCAGTAGTTATGGGCCTCAGTCAGCAACACTGAGAACATGAGAGTCAAACTACAACAACCAAACTTTAAAATGCACCTGTTGAGGAAGAAGGCTGGGCTGGGGGGAACACTGGTGAGAAGTTGACTCTGGTGGTGGGATTGGTGATGAATAATATACCTAAATCTCAGTTATGAATAATTTTGTAAGTTACCATTTCCTTTAAAGAGAAAACTCTATTAAGAAACAACTTTGTGGGGCCGGGCAGTGGCGCTAAAGGTAAGGTGCCTGCCTTGCTTGCTCTAGCCTTGAACGGACCGGACCGCGGTTCGATCCCCCGGTGTCCCATATGGTCCCCCAAGCCAGGAGCAACTTCTGAGCGCATAGTCAGGAGTAACCCCTGAGCGTTACCGGGTGTGGCCCAAAAAACCAAAAAAAAAGAAACAACTTTGTGGGCCCGGAGAGATAGCATAGTGGCGTTTGCCTTGCAAGCAGCCGATCCAGGACCAAAGGTGGTTGGTTCGAATCCCGGTGTCCCATATGGACATGCCTGCCAGGAGCTATTTCTGAGCAGACAGCCAGGAGTAACCCCTGAGCACCGCCGGGTGTGGCCCAAAAACAAAAAAACAAAAAAAGAAAGAAACAACTTTGTGAATCATAGTGCCTTTATAAAAAAAATTAAAGAGAAAAATTTAAAACCAGAAAAAAGTGAGATCACATTAGAGTTTTATATGCAGAAGTGTGATTATGCAGCTGATCCTTTTCTGGTTTGCCTTGCTTAAAGGCCATAGTCTTTTCTCATTTGAATTTCAATGTTAAACTATCATAAAATATATACTCTCAATAAATACTTGTTAAATTATTCAACTTGTCCAAAGTAACTTATCATAGTGATTTCTGCTGAAGAGAATGTGTTAATGTGGAAAGTAGAAATCAAAACATTGGATTTTGGTGGGATTTTTTTTTTGGGGGGGGTCAAGGTGGTGGAGGCTTGCTAGTGTGGTGTTCAGAGCCCCGGGGATCACTCTTGGTGACCTTCAGCCATCCAGGATAAACAATTACATGCTGGAGTCCCCAGATGTGTTGCTCCAGGTCCCCCACATGGTGCTCAATAGGAACCAGTGATGTTTAGGGTTGTGCACAGGGTGAGATAAGCTTGTGCTTGAACCCTACACAATACCCTCAACCCCAAATCCTGGAGTCTTGAGATTAGGAGGCCTGAGTTCCAATTAGAGTTTCACTGTATATTACTGACATAATCTGGGGCTTAGTTTTATGTATAAAGGTCTCACTACCATTGCTGTAAACTCACAAACTAAACCATGCACAAGCAGACAGGAACTTCTAGGGAAGAGAGTCCTGGGTGCAGTACATAGCAGTGAGAGATATGTACAATGCCTCTGGTTAGCTCATGTTAAGTCAGTTGCATAAGGAAAATACTGTTTGTTGCTGATTTTACTGTAGTAATTTTATGCCAACAAAGGAAAGTATAAAGTTTTCATAAATATCAGTTTTAACATCATTTGAGTATCAGATGTTGTTCTTTGTGCTTTGCATTTTAAATAACTCATTTTAACTCACAGTAACTCATTGCAACCTTTATTCTCCCTTTTACAAGAATTTGCTTGATTTTCATACTTACTCTGCTATATTTTGCTAATCATATATAAATTGTCATCTTTTAAAAAGGAACTTTACATGCTTTGAGTAGTATAACTAAAGTAAGCATTTATCTATGGGATTTTGTACACTTTTTAACCTCTTGGAAAGATCTAACTAAAATCATTTTTCCCATAATGTAGCTATACTTTATTAGAAACAGTTTAAAATAAAATAGCAGGTGTCCAAATAATTAGAATATTAGATGAAAAGTGAAGTTAAAGTTATTTTTATGATTGCCTGGCATAATTTATAAGTTATTTTGTTTTTTCCTAATTCCCAATATAGTTCTATATTGTAAGTCCAATAAGCATGTGTGTGAAAACAACATTCATATATGTGACTTTAGAAAAGTGGAATTTTTAGTAAGCCAAATTATATGCAAAAAGGGGATTTTTCACAATACAATAATGCTCTCTGCACGCCTGTAATCATTGCAGCGCTATTTAGAATAGCCAGAATCTGGAAACAACCCAGATGCCCTTCAACAGATAAATGGCCAAAGAAATTGTGGTACGAAAGAAAGAAAGAAAGAAAGAAAGAAAGAAAGAAAGAAAGAAAGAAAGAAAGAAAGAAGAAAGAAAGAAAGAAAGAAAGAAGAAGAAAGAAAGAGAGAGAGAGAGAGAGAGAGAGAGAGAGAGAGAGAGAGAGAGAGGGAGAGAGGGAGGGAGGGAGGGAGGGAGGGAGGGAGGGAGGGAGGGAGGGAGGGAGGGAGGGAGGGAGGAAGGAAGGAAAGAAACTGTGGTACATATTCATAATGGAATACTCTGCAGCTGTTAGGAAAAATGAAGTCATGAAATTTTCCTATATATGTATGGACATGGAAACTATTATGCTGATTGAAATGAGGCAGAGAGCATTTGCCTTGCATGCAGCCAAGCCAGATTCAATCCCCGGCACTGTATATGGTCACCCGAGCCTGCCATGATCATTTTCTGAGCACAGAGCCAGGAGTAACCCCTGAGCATTGCCAGGTGTGTGGCCCAGTCCACCACCACCACCACCCCAAAAAAAAGAATGACTTCTTGAACTGGAAAGATGATAGCATGGGTAAAGTTCTCACTACTACCAGAAATGAGCACCACCTACTGTGGCCCCAACTCCCCTATTCCCCAAATCTCAAAGTTTCCAAACAAATTTATAGCTCTTAGCCCATCCGCATCAGTGAAGAAATCCATGTCATCATTCTGTGGGATCATTCAAATGATCTCTCCACAAAGAGTACCACTTTGAAATGGCCACTTAGTCGTATGAGCAGCCCTGAGTCCTTCCATGGTGAGTTTTCATTTGTCTTCCAGCCAGAATCTGTAGATTCTGACCTGGCATGAGAACCACAAGAAACTGTCCTCTGTCATGCCCACCTAAACAGGACCTTCACCACAGCCCCAATCTTGCCTCAGTGAACAACACAGCCACCTTCTATTCCCTTGGAATGTAGTACACAGCCCCACAAATCCATAAACTTGTCTCCCCTATTTAATTTTACTTGAAGCCCAAGAAAAGTATAATCTGTGGCAAAAGCAAAGTCCACACCAAATCTTTAACTATTCCCAGGTTATCTTTTTCTTCCCATCAAATCTATTTCATTTATATTCAGATTTTCTGCTGACACAAATGAAGTCACATAAATTACTTCAGTCTACACTGAAACTAGCACACATTTGAGTGATAAAAAGCAAACAATGTGTTGATATTATGCTGTGCTACTTTCTTTTATTTGGGGGGGGAACCACACCCTGCTGTGCTCAGGTCTTATTCCTGAAGAGGTTCAAAACTTGGTAGGATGTATGCAAGACCTACCCACACTGTCTCTCTAGCCCCCATGCTGTGATGTATTCTTCTTAGCTCATCTTGTTAGAGAAGTTTTCACTGAGTGAGGGGAAAATAAAGAATAATCCGTTTTGATGTCAGGTTTTACAGACTAAAACAAAATAAAGGCATAGAGTTAGAAACTATCTTTGTAAGAACTGAAGTACATACCTGAGATTTATACATTAATTTGCTTGCATCACATTTATGCATGTATATATGTATATGTATTAATAGGAAGCAAATACTGAAAATTAAGTGAAATATACATTCAAGGGGCTGACACAACTTGTCTTAGATAGCTTGCATTCTTTCTTTTTTTCTTTTTTTTTTGTTTTTTGTTTTGTTTTGTTTTTGTTTTGTTTTTGTTTTTTGGGCCATACCCAGTGCCTCTCAGGGGTTCCTCCTGGCTCTATACTTAGAAATCACTCCTGGCAGGCTCAGAGGACCATATTGGACGCCAGGAATTGAACCCGACCCTGTCTTAGATAGCTTTCTTAAAAAGTAATGGGTATACGGTCATGTTGGTGTGTTTTCATCTACAGATAAACATGCCCTAATCTTTAGTTTTATAAAATCTCATTTCAAAGACTTTCATAGATAGCTGAGAAAGTTTTTAATAATCATTTCTCAGGCGCTGGAGAGATAGCATAGAGGTAGGGTGTTTGCCTTGCATGCAGAAGGACGGTGGTTCGAATCTCAGCATCCCATATGGTCCCCCAAGCCTGCCAGGAGCAATTTCTGAGCATAGAGCCAGGAGTAACCTCTGAGCACTGCCGGGTATAACCCCAAAAACAAAGAAACAAACGAATAATAATTTCTGACATGACATTTAATTTTTTATATGTAATTTTGTTTTGTTTTGTTTTTCAATTTCGATGTTGAGAGCCAGAGAGATAGTTTAATGAGTAGGGTGATTGCCTTGCACATGACTGGCCCAGGTTCAGTCCTTGGCATCTCATATCGTCCCCTGAGTACCAGGAATGATTCTTGAGTGAAGAGATGGGAATAACCCCTGAGTACTTCTGGGTGTGGCCCAAAAGCTTAAAAAAAATTTTTTTCTACATTGAAAACCATTTGTAGTTAATTTGAAGAATGCGAGATGATGTTGACAATTAAGTCTTTAAAGAAGGCCTTTAGTTAAGCCTGGACATCTTTAGATAATGGCAACTCCCATGCCACCTGCTCGGTTCTGCCTTCACTCTCATTACACTGATGTTGCTTTGAAATCTGAGAAGGCTTCACTCTTCCCAGTAACTAACCTGTTGCTTGTTTCAGTCAAGTAATATATTACTGATTGGCTGAATACCATATCCTGTTTATTCCCTGCCCCTCTAAATGAACCATTTCTGTCTCGGTTAGGATTATGATGTTATATCAAAGGCATACTTAAATAAATTAAAATTTTTGTAGGATGAAGGAGATAATAGAAATGGTAAACATGGTAGATTTCTATTTTCAAGACTAGATTTTCAATAATACCTAAAATATAACCAGGTAGTTGTATGCAGAAAGAATTTTTCAAAATCTTCATGTGTTTCTGATTTCACTATTAGCATATAAGGTATTTTTTTTCTGATTGTATATTATAGGATTAAGTTTGTTTTGTTTTGTTTTGGAGTTTTGGGGGGCCACACCCAGTGATGCTCAGGGGTTACTCCTGGCTATGTGCTCAGAAAACACTCCTGGGTTGGGGGACTATATGGGACACTGGGAGGATCGAACCGCAGTTCGTCCTGGGTCAGCTGCATGCAAGGCAAACTCCCTCCTGCTGCGCCATTGCTCTGAACTCAAAATTAAGTTTTTGTGCTTTGTATTGTATTTCCTAATCCAGTCCCATTAATTACCATATTTTTTCTCTATAAGACACACTTGACCATAAGACAAACATAGTTTTTAGATGCTCTCCTCCCCTGCACTCAGGCTTAACCTCCAGGCAGCATTAACTCCATAAGACACACTTTTAGGAGGAAAAGGTGTGTCTTATGGTTGAAAAAAAAATAAGACATATAGTTTACTATATCAGGAGAGGTTAAAGTATAATTCCTAAATATTTTCCTGAATGCTAATTTATTTGCTTGTCATTTGTTTGACTGCCTCATCAACGTGATCAGTTTCTTCTCTTCCATGTTGAATCTGTGTTAAGATAATGGCATGTGCAGACCCCATCAAATTTTCTGAAAAATCACATTTTCCTCACCTAAATATACTAAAAAAATATGAAATTAATTCTTGGAAGAAAAACATGTTAAGAAAAGACACCAAGGGGCAGGAGAGATAGCATGGAGGTAGGGTGTTTGCCCTGCATGCAGAAGGACGGTGGTTGAAAGCCCAGCATCCCATATGGTTCCCCGAGTCTGCCAAGAGCAATTTCTGAGCATAGAGCCAGGAGTAACCCCTGAGTGCTGCCAGGTGTGACCCAAAAACAAAAAAAGAAAAGACACCAAGGGGCCAGAATAGTGGTGCAAGCAGTAAGGCGTCTGCCTTGCCTGCGCTAGCCAAGGATGGACTGCAGTTTGATCCCAAATTACCCCCCAAGTCAGTAGCAATTAGCTCCTTAGTGTCACTAGTTGTGCCCCCCCCCAAAAAATGAAAAGACACCAAGGAAAGATATATTTAAGCATGTTAAGGAGTAAATGATAGGCCATGCTCTCTAGCGCTTTAACATAATGGGAAAGTACCATTAATAAAGCTAGACACCCTACCGCTTGAGCCACTGCTCCGGCCTGGTCATCATTACCCTTTTTATAATGACTTTAAGCAACAATATTGAAAAGAAATTCTAGAAATGATAGAGAAATAAAATTTAGACTTGCCTCTAATTGTAATTAACAATTGGACCAGCTATAAGTATTTATCTGTCAGACTGTTGAAGAGGGGAAAGGCCTTGTCTTTTTACTTTGTGTCCTAGTGTTTAGCGCAGTGCCTTAAAGTGCTAGGCCAGATTGAGAGCTCAAAGGACTGGAGTGTTTGTCCTGCATGCAGGAGCCACAGCACCACATTGTCCTCTTAATCACTGTAGAGAGCAGCTCCTGAGCACTACCCAATGTAGCCTAAATCAAATGAGTGTTAACTTCATTAGTTCAATCTTTAAACTTTTTTCAATACCTACTAGGCTGTGAGCCAGGATATACATGTGTTTCAACTCTACTAAATATTCCCAGTTTTCCTAAGTAATTTTAATCAGTTTATACATCTACCTCCAGTTTATAAGAGTTCTTGTGGTTCCATGATACAGTCAATATACCAGGTATTTAATGTCTTTTTTCATTTTAGTGGATTCTCCCAATGTGGTTTTTTTTTTTTTCAAACAAGAATTTTTAATTGAGAAGAAATTCTCTTAACATGAAACCGAACTTCCTTTAACTGTGTGTGGGCACTATTGGTGTTGGGTGTGTGTGTGCCCAGATGGATTCTGCAGTTCTCATCCTGCCAATTTATTGCTCAGCGGGGACCTGGAGGGCCACACACCTCTGGCAGAGCTGGGGACACCACTACACCCCCACCTCCAGCTGTGCTTGAGGACTAAACCAAGGGCTTCCACTGCAAATATTTATTCTCGCCCTTTGAGCCATCTCTCAGTCCCCCAAATTAACTTTTACAGGCCAATGCTGTGCATCCCTTAGACCTTAGCCTTGTGGGACTCTGCTCATCAAGGAACTGCTTCCCTTTCCTGCCCTGCCCCAGCTGCCTTAGCAGCCACTTTTGCAGCTGTTTCTTTAGACATACCTCTGGGATAGTTCCTACAAATGAAATCTCAGTAGAGGTTACTTTTGTTCCTACCTTCTTTTACAGCATAATTTGCTGTTTATCCACATTATAGGCTTGATAGTTTTGATGGCTGAATAATATGCCAGTATATATATTTATTTATGTATAATATATTTATGTATAATATACATACATATATACAAAATGTAATATATACACACACATATATATTTACAACATATTCTATGGTTTCTTTTTCCACTCTACAGCAATGAAACATATGGGCTGATTTTGCTTTTTGGATATTGGGAATATTGCTGCTGTGAACATGTGTGGATTTACTGCTCTGCACTCAGGGATCATTCCTGGTAGACTGGACCATATGAGGTGCTGGATAGAACGTAGGCCAGCTGCATGCAAAGCAAGCCACTTCCCAGCTGGACTCCTTTTAGTTTTTTTAGAAATGTTAGTTTTTCGAAGCATCCAAATGCTCTTGTATTTTATCATCAGTTTATAAATACTTTATTTTCTGGGGCTGGAGCTGTGGTGCAGGCAGTAGGACGTTTGCCTTGCATGCGCCAACCTAGGACGGACAGCAGTTCCCCAAGCCAGCAGTGATTTCTGAGCACAAAGTCAGGTGTAACCCCTGAGCATCACCGGGTGTGGCCCAAAACCAAAAATAAATAAATACTTTATTTTCTTAGGATGGTACAACCATTCTAAGGTATGCAAGTCATCTCATTGTATTTTTTATTTATTCTCTGCTCAGAAATCGGTCCTGGCAGGCACAGGGGACCATATGGGATGCCGGGGTTTGAACCACCATCCTTCTGTGTGCAAGGCAAAAATCTTACCTCCATGCTATCTCTGCAGACCCTTAATTTTTTTAATTTCTTTTTATTCATTACTTTTTCCCACCTTTTGCCTTTTTTCCCATTTAATTTTATATCATTTTAACAAATGCATTTAACATTATAAATTTTCATCTGAGTACTTATATCATCACCAGACATTTTATATGAATGTTCTCTTTAGATTTCTAAATAGTATAATTCACAATTTTATTTTCTTTAATTACTTTGAAGAGATTAATAAAACTTATAAAAATTTAATATTGTTAGGTTTATAATTATTGGCTACCCTTTTGTTCTCAACACCATTTTTGGTATATTTTGTTGCATAATCAGATTGTCACAGAAGTGGTTTCTGTGTCTAAACATTTATCATTATTTTATCTTTGTGGCCTAATATTTGATCAGCATTTGGTATTTTTGTTGTTATAACAGTATAGCTCTTTGTTTCTTTAAAAATCAAGGTCAGTATGTCCTTTATTTCCTTCTGAATGTCTGAATGCTCAGAGCTTTATCTTTTTCTTTATTTTTTTAAGTTAATATTTTTATTTAAGCATCATGATTACAAACATGTTTGTAGTTGGGTTTCAGTTATAATAAAGGACACCCCCCCTTCACCAGTGCAACATTCCCACCACCAATACATCCCATCTTTCTCCTCCCCCATTTTTCTTTTTCTTCAGATTTCTGTTTTCTCCCTGTTCTTCCTTTCAGAATGATCTTCTGGATTTAAATTCCATTTCTATGCTGATGACTCCCAAGTGTATATATTTACATAGGACTTCTTCCCTGAACTTCAGATTTATTTGACTACTCACTCATTGACACTAATTATATCTCCAATTAAACATGCTTCTTTTTCTGTGCTTTCTTCCCTCCTTTTTGACTGATTATTTTTCCATTTGTTTTTTTCCTTCTACTAGCCTGCAAGTTATACAATTTCTATTTTAATACACAAATTGCAAAATCTGTTACTATAGAAATTGCAAAATTTTCATAAATAACATTAAGATGTTGGAACATTATAACTCTTTTTTTTTTTTTTTTTTTTTTTTGGTTTTTGGGCCACACCCATTTGACGCTCAGGGGTTACTCCTGGCTGTCTGCTCAGAAATAGCTTCTGGCAGGCACGGGGACCATATGGGACACCGGGATTCGAACCAACCACCTTAGGTCCTGGATCGGCTGCTTGCAAGGCAAACACTGCTGTGCTATCTCTCCGGGCCCAGAACATTATAACTCTTTATTCTACCTTAGTTGTTATATTGTTAATGTATTTTAGTTGACTTAGTTTTAATCATTACAAGTAGTATTCTTTTTCTTTTCTCTTTTTCTTATTTCTCAGATTTTCTTTTGGGAATCAGTTTATTTTTCCTAAGGTACATCCTTTAGACTGTTCTAACTAGAGATTGTCTGTGGTAAAATTTTCTGTGTGATACTTACCTGGCAGGGGCAATTCCATGATCAGGAAGGTGGTTTCCCCAGGGTGAGGCTCGCTCATTGCACTCCGGGCGTACTGACCCCTGCGATTTCCCCAAATGTGGGAAACTCAGCTGCATAATTTATGATGATGGGGGACTGTGTTCGCGCTATCCCCTGAAATAAAAATTTTTTTCTGTGTATTTTTACTTTCATTCTTTTTGTTTTGTTTTGTTATTTGATTGGGGTTGTTTTGTTTTGTTTTTTTTGGCCACATCTGGCAATGCTCAGGGATTATTCCTAGCTCCCTCTTGGCGATACCCAGGAGACCATATGGAATACTAAGGATCAAACCCAGGTCAGTCACATACAAGGCAAGCACCCTATCTGCTGTACTGGCCTCTGTATTCTGTATTGAATTCTGGCCTCCTGTTTTGGGGCCACACCTAGCTTGTGGGATAACTCCTGGAGGGTCTCAGGGCTTGAGTATCATCCAGCTGTGTTCAAGGCAAACACTCTATCCACTGCACTATATTTCTACCCCTTTACTTTCACTCTTAAAAAAAAACATCTTCACTGCAAAATACTAGGCTGTCAATGATCTCCTAGCACATTGATGCTATTTGTCTTCTAACTTCCATTTTCACTAAGTCACTTCTCTAATGATTGCTGCTTTTAAAGTAATCTGTATTTTGCTTTCTGGAATGTTAAAGAACTTGTCATCTCACAATGCATGTCTAGGTATGCATGTGATACCTTGGAATTTGTTTGACTAATTGATAATAGGCTGATTTTCCAGTTACCACTTTATATAGTAACCTTTGTCCCCTCTTCTGCCTCCTTCTGAGGCTCTGATCCGATATGTATCAGGCCGTCATTATTCTGGATGGCTTCTGTGTTGAACCTGTCTACTCAGTTTATTTCAATGTTGACTCTACATGAGACATGAAACTTTCTCTAATCTTTTTGGTAAATTATAAAGATCTCTAATTCTTGTATTGTTTTACATTGTTCATTTCTTTTTTTTTTTTTTTTTTTTTTTTTTTTTTTTGTTTTTTGGGTCACACCCGGCGGTGCTCAGGGGTTACTCCTGGCTGTCTGCTCAGAAATAGCTCCTGGCAGGCTCAGGGGACCATATGGGACACCGGGATTCGAACCAACCACCTTTGGTCCTGGATCGGCTGCTTGCAAGGCAAACACCGCTGTGCTATCTCTCCGGGCCCACATTGTTCATTTCTTTAAACACATTATACATATTTCCTGTCTTTGCATGCAGCCAATCCCAGTATTTTTCTCTGGTATCATGTGGTCCCCCAAAGCACCACTGTGTAGGAACTAAAATACCAAAAGAAATAATACAGTGGGGCCAGATAAATAACATGGAGGTAGGGCATTTGCCTTGCATGCAGAAGAACAGTGGCTCAAATCTTGGCATCCCATATGGTCCCCCAAGCCTGCCAGGAGCAATTTCTGAGCCTGGAGGAACTCCTGAGTGCTGCCGGGTGTGACCCAAAAAACAAAAACAGAAGGACGGAAGGAAGGACGGAAGGAAGGGAGGGAAGGAAGGAAGGAAGGAAGGGAGGGAGGGAGGGAGGGAGGGAGGGAGGGAGGGAAAGAAAAAGAAAGAAAGAAGAAAGAAGAAAGGAAGAAAGAATACAGTTACTTTTCTGCTGTCACTATCTAAAACTTGTTTAATGACCATTGTCTCTTTGCATATCTTCTCATACAACCTAAACCTGCATGAGTGGAATAATGTGATTATACTTTCTGAATACTGAGATGAATAGCAAAAGCTCAGTAGTAGGCCTGGAGCAATAATATAGTAGGTAGGGTTCTTGCCTTACATGCGCCAACCTGGGTGCAATCACTAGCATCTCATAAGGTGTCCCATGCATAGCCAAGAATGATTCCTGAGTGCAGAGCAAGAATAACCCCTGAGCTATGCTGGGTATGGCCCCAAAACAAAACAAAACAAAAAATGAACTTAGTAGTAAACTACTCATAGAACTGAAAGTTTAAGGGCACAGGAAATAAACCAAAAACCAAAAAAAAAAAAATAATAACAATAATTTGACTCTTCAGGGGGCCAGAGCGGTGGTGTAAGCAGTAGGGTGTTTGCCTTGCGTGCGCTAACCTAGAACAAACTGTGGTTTGATCCTCCAGCATCCCATATGGTCCCCCAAGCCAGGAGTAATTTCTGAGCACATAGCCAGGAGTAACCCTTGAGCATCACTAGGTGTGGCCCAAAAAGCAAAAAAAAGAATTAGACTCTTCAACTTAGTTTATAGAACCAACAAAAATATTTGAATCCAATTATTGGCACATGCTTGTGACAATAAAAGAAAATTAACTTTATTTGAGTGATGATACATATTTCTTTTCACTTTTATATTTTAATACAAATAATATATTCATTTAATATAAGTGTTCTAAGAACTTTGTCCCTCTCATTCTGACTTTTTGAAAAATGTTTGCATATGATCCAGCTATTACAGTGAAGATTGAAAAGTGTTTACTGTGTTTTACTCATTCTTTCAGCTAATACTTAATCTGCTGACCACCATGTGCAAGGCACTGAACTGAACCCTGGGGAAACATTTGAGAACATAACAACCTCTTCTCCTGGAATTTACATTCCAACTAGAGAGATAGATATTACTGGGTGTTCCCAATTACTGAGTTCATATATGTCGCTCATCAGAACATCCTTTGACAGTTTCAATAGCTGAACTAAGAACCTTATGAGAGACCATGTTAAATTGTAGTAGGGCTGGGCCCGGAGAGATAGCACAGCGGTGTTTGCCTTGCAAGCAGCCGATCCAGGACCAAAGGTGGTTGGTTCGAATCCCGGTGTCCCATGGGTTCCCCGTGCCTGCCAGGAGCTATTTCTGAGCAGACAGCCAGGAGTAACCCCTGAGCACCACTGGGTGTGACCCAAAAAGCTAAAAAAAAAAAAAAAATTATAGTAGGGCTGTGATGGAATTTTCTTACTGCACTCTGTAATCCTGCCCATCTTCCATCTTACTCCTGCCAGATCATCTTTGCTGCATATTTAATAACTACTCTGAGAGTTGCTCAAGATATAGCTGCAAAGACCTCACATCTTTCCTTTGTAGCAACCCATAGGAAGCTGCCACATCATAGAAAAAGGTGTCTTTGGGCTGAAGAAATATTACAGCAGGTGGGCCTTGCACACCATGCAGTGGACTGGGTTTCCATTCCCCATAGGGTTCCCTGAGCATTGTCAGGAATGGTCCCTGACTGTCGAGCCAGAAATCAGTCCTGAGCACTGCCAGGTGTGGCCCAAAAACAAAAAAGGGGAGAATGTATCTTCAATCTAGCATTATTTAAAACAAGACTTATTCATCCTCCACTTTCTCAAATATGTACTTGAACCCCAATTTGTAACAATCATATGTTTGGAAATTTACAGTTGTTCTTTCTTTTAGCTTCTTTTTTTATAAATTAAGTTTTCTTAGCTTTTGTTTTTCTCTTTTTTTATTGATCTCTTGGAAATGCCGCATAGCTAACCACCCTACTCTGGTATTTTGTTTTATGCATTAATAGTTTCTTAACTTTTATGTTCTCAGTTCTCCCATTTTGCCTTTTTTAGATGAAATGTTTAAAAATACCATTTCAGAGCAAGAGAGGACCAAATAGTGTTCTTGCAACTAATCTAGGTTCTATCCTTGGCACTCAGATGGTCCCCCTTGCATTACCAGGAGTAACTCTTGAGTACAAGGACAGGAATAAGCTCTGAGCTCTGCTGGGTGTGGCCCCAAAACCAAAAAATAAGTCAATAATAAAAATGTTATTACATTGGGCTGTCATTTCTATTTGTTACAAATTTGTCTTACTGTGATCTTTTGGCTATTTGCATTCTTGTGGCACTATTTCTTATTTGAGTGTATATATATTTTTTAATTATCTGGGTTTTTTTTTTTTTTTTTTTTTTTGTGGTTTTTGGGTCACACCCGGCAGTGCTCAGGGGTTACTCCTGGCTCCATGCTCAGAAATTGCTCCTGGCAGGCACAGGGGACCATATGGGACGCTGGGATTCGAACCGATGACCTCTTGCATGAAAGGCAAACGCTTTACCTCCATGCTATCTCTCCAGCCCCTTATCTGGGGTTTTGTGTTGTAATATTTTTTCAGCTAGAAAGAGACTTGCTGACTGCCCCCAAATATTGAAAATCATGTGTTTACTTGATGCAAAGAGACGTATTTTTACTATATGTTAAGTGACTGGTACCATCTATATATTACATTGCTCATGTAATCCTCCAGCAACTCCAGGTGGTACATACTGTTATTTTTCTCATGATATATGACAGAATTAAAATACAAAAAAGGAAAATAACTCCCAGAATTAAGTGGCAGAAACATGATCCAACCCATTTCATTAACTTTCATAATCCATGTTTTTACCTACTCTTCCATCTAGTTGAAAACCTAAATAACTATATTTTGAAGAATACTGTGTTTTGTGTGTTTTAAAATTACATTTGCAATTCAGAAAACAGCAAGTTTATTTCTACCCATGGACCGTGGGAAGAAGTATCTTATGAAGAGTTTGGAAGTGGGGTGGGAGAAACCATTTGGAGAGAGGAACTTGACTGATTTAAAGCACTCTTGAGACAGAGCTATTCAAAGCATATTACTGGAAATAGAGAGTAATGTCGTTTAGCTAAGGGAAACAAGTTTGTAAAAGTGGGTTCAGCCAAGTCTCAATTTTAAGTATGAAATTAAAGTTTTTAATCCAATTTTGTAGATAGTAAAATGATATCATTAAGTCTGTATTTTAGAAATATTTAATGATTCATAAGGAAGGAGTAATGCCAGTTAGAAACTTATGCTGGTGTGAGAAGCAGATAATTAAGTACTGAATGGGGTAACTAGCAGAGTCAGAGGAGAGAGAGGATGAATCGTCAAGATCTACCCGCTCATTCACTAGACAGGAATGATGGGCTCCACATGACTATCTTTGGAGGAGGCAAAAATCATGAACAGTTAAAAGAAAGAGAGACACAAGTGAAATACTATTAAGAACTGTCAAAGATGGGCTGGAGAGTTAGCATGAAGGCAAGGCATTTATTTGCCTTGCATACAGAAGGTCGGCGATTCAAATCCCAGCATCCCATATGTTCCCCGAGCCTGCCAGGAGCAATTTCTGAGCGTAGAGCCGGGAGTAACCCCGGAGTGCCACCGGGTGTGACACAAAAACAAAAACAAAAATAACTGTCAAAGGGATCTTTCTGAATTAAGGAAACTGGATTAAATAGAAAGTGAAGAGTAAGAAGAATGTGTCGAAATGTTAGTACCTATAAAATCTAGATTTCAAACATGAGTATTTATGCTAATATATTTTTCTTTGTGTTCTATGTTTGTCTGTTCTTTTTTTGTTTGTTTCATTTTTGGTTTTTGGTTTTGGACCACATCTGGTGGTGTTCAGGAGTTACTCCTAGCTCTGCACTCAGGAATTATTTTTGATGGGGACCATATGGGATACTGGATATCAAATCCTGGCCTGCCTGTGCAAGGCAAATGCCCTCCCCGCTGTGTTGTCCTCCAGCCCCTATTTGTTTGTGTTCTAATGCAAATCATCTAATTGCAAATCATTAGCTCTTGTATCTTCTAAAACAACTCTGGATTCTTCCCATAGTCCCAGAAATTATAGGTTAAGAAACTGGAGAGATAGTAGGGGTTAAGGAGCTATGCTTACTTTGAATGTGGCCAATCCATTTTTAACCCTAGCACTGCATATGGCCCCTGAACATAAAGCTAGGAGTACCTAAAACAAACAAACAAAACCTATAGGGTAAGGGTCAGAGTAAAATGTAATGGCTAAACACTTACCCTTCATGAGCATACCCAAGTTTGATCCCTGGCACCCAATCTGTTCTCCCAAGTCTGCCAGCACAGAGCCAGGAGTAAGTCCTGAGCATCTTCATGTACAGCCCAAAAACAAACCCCTAAGTTAACTATGCTTATACATGTTATATTGGTATAGACAAAGTGAATGATTAGACATGGAATTAAGTCTAAATTAATTCTTGAGAACTTCCTAGCAACTTGAAAGATTGAATCCTGCCCTTAATTTTTTTTTGTTTGTTTGTTTTTGGGCCACACCCTGTGACGCTCAGGGGTTACTCCTGGCTATGCTCTAAGAAGTCACTCCTGGCTTGGGGGGGCCATATGGGACACCAGGGGATTGAACCGCGGTCCATACTAGGCTAGCGCAGGCAAAACAGGCACCTTACCTCTAGCGCCACCCGCCGGCCCCTAATTTTTTTTAATTTATTTTTAAACACTATGAAATACAGATACAAAGTTGTTCAAGTTTTAGTCATGCAATGCCCAACACCTTTTACCTGTGTACATTTCCTACCACCAATGTCCAGTGTCCCCCTGAGGGATATCATGCATATGACCTTACCTCCTTTCAGCAACCATTTTTTGTCCAGAGTGATCATTCCCAACTATTAACTATTACTGTCAGTGTCAATCCCTGCCCATTAGATTCAAATTTAAGTAATAAAAACAAAATAATATAATCATATTATTTATTAAAATAATTAAAGGATATATATATATATATATATATTGTAGTGTTACTGCCAGTGACAACAATTCAAAACCACAGAAATAAGCAGAAACTAACACCACAGAATACTTTGGTACCTGGAGTTTTAGTACCAGAAGACAAAATATGTGCTTTTGGATCTATAGGGATCTAGAGTTGAATCTCCTATATAAAACCTAGTCTTAAAAGACTGCCTTTCTTTGAATGGAGAATGGGAAAAATTCAATGGTTCTGAACAATTAACCCAAAAGTCAAAACCCCAGACTGAAGGCAATGTAAATACTGTTTTCTAATTGCCCCAAGTCTAGGATTTTTTTTTAAGTCCTATAATAAGGGTGTAGGTGGGACACCTCAATGAAGAGGTATTCACAGTAGAATATCACAAACATTTTGGGGAGGGGCCACAGCCAGTGGCACTCAGGAGTTACTCCTGGCTTTGCACTCAGAAATCACTCCTGGCAGGCTCTGGGGAATGTTGGGGATCGAACCCGGGTCTCTCTGGGATCAGCAGTGTGCAAGGCAAATGCCCTACTGCTGTGCTATCGCTCTGGCTCCTGGATTGTTTGGTTTTTTTTTCTCTGTAAATTACAGAAGCCTTCACTTTTTAATGGTGATACTTTCAATGACCATATAGTCTCTCAATGCATCAAATGTCTTCTGAACACTTAGGATTTTATTTTTCTGAGAATCTAGGACTTTGTTCTCAGATGATGTAATAAAACTAGAAAGGAGAGGATGGAGAGATAGATAGCATGGAGGTAGGGTGTTTGCCTTGCATGCAGAAGGACGGTGGTTCGAATCCCGGCATCCCATATGGTCCCCTGAGCCTGCCAGGAGCGATTTCTGAGCGTTGAGCCAGGAGTAACCCTTGAGTGCTGCCGGGTGTGACCCAAAAACAAACAAACAAAATAAATAAATAAAACTAGAAAGGAGATTATGAAATGTATCTTGATCCTTATATATGGCATATTGTGGGGGCCACTCCTTGTGAACCACCAGAGTCACCAGAGCGGTGCCAGAGCTTTGGTTCCAGGGATTGAGCCCAGAGCCTTGCATATGCAAGCCTGCCATTTGACCCACATCTCCAGCCTGACGTGTGTTTGGGGAAGAGGTGTTTTATTTTTAAGTTTTGGGACCCACACCCACTGATGCTAAGGGGTTGCTCCTAGATCATTGAGGACTATGCAGTGCTGGAGATCAAACACAGGCCTCCCACATGCTCAACATGAACACTCCAGTGCTCCTAATATATACGTTCATACTCTGTGATTTACTCTATATGCCCATCATCAGTGACAGCTTAATACATATTTGTAACTTAAACAACTAATCATGGATTGCTGAGCTAAAAAAATAAAATGTAATGTCTTATAAGAATGGGATTATGGGGCCAAAATGATAGCTCAGCAGGTAAGGCATTTACCATGCATTTGACCGACCTGGTTTCGATCCCCTGCATGCCATATGATCTCTGGCCACCCACCTCACCCCCAGCCTGCCAGGAGTGATTTCTAAGTATAGTGACAGGAGCAACCCCTGAGCACCACTGTGTTTGTGTGTGTGTGTGTGTGTGTGTGTGTGTGTGTGTGTGTGTGTGTATAGAAAGAGAGAAGATTGTTAGGTCAAATGGATTCCAATCCCTTTTAATGCTATTAAATCTTATTAAATAATATGACAAGCCATTGATATTAGACTGTTCTAAAAGAATATAGTAGAAAATATTGCCCATCATTCTTTACAAAATGTAATTAGATTTCAGTGTACAAAGAGGATAACAGTTAATAAACTAAGACTCAAGTGCTATTCTGTTGAATAATAAAACCATTAACCAATATGTATGACCATAGTTGAATAAAATGGAAAGAATACTACAGATTTCTACTTTCCCCATACCATAAATTCTGTGTTTAAAAAAAAAATCTTTCAATTTCTTTTGGTTTCAGTTATTTTTCCCAAATAAGATAATATAGTAATTTTTCTGCTTGAAGACAGAAAACTTGTTCCCTGGAGATCACATTTAACTTTAAGAGCTATAAATTCTAAATAAAAATGTCCCTTGAGACTTGAAAGTGTATATTTGGTAGACTTGTAACTTTATTGAGCAAGAGATCTACATCTTGAGAACCCTTCCTCCTAGGGAGAAATTGATAATTATTATCATTTCCCTCTTGTGTATGGGCTATATTCTCTTCTAATAATACATTTAGAATTTCCTACCTTCAAAGAGGAGCTTAATAGGGTGCTCATCTATTTCTTATCCATTTATTTCTTCTACTTTTCTCTCAAATCCTCATTGTTCAGTTATTCGTTTATAATGAATTTATAATTTATATTTATATTATACATTTATAATTTGCAAAAGATATGTAAATGAAAGATAGAATCACAAAACTTAGGGGACTGAACTCTATACAAAGAAACAGTTACATAAAGATACTGTCATAATATAATTTACTTACTTTTACAAAATTCCATAATGGCATAAAGTGAGAATAAGAGAAGGGAAACGTCAGTATCTTGGAAGTTAGAAAAGCATCACAGAGGAAAACTTCCTAATGAAGGAAGATTATTAGCTAGATGATACAGATGATAGGATTCTTGAACAGAGGGGAAATAACCAAAAGCCAGAGAGCAGAAACACACTGAATGCTTCACCAGTGGTTCTGAATATCTAAGGGATAATGATGTGTGATAGAAATAAACTGGAGAGGGAGGCCAGAACTGGATCCCCAGTCTTTAAATTCATGAATAGAAACTTGAATTTGCCCCCTAGGAAATGGGGAGTACGGATAGGTTTTGAATAGTGAATTAGATTTATGAGATCTTGGACAATTATATAACCTCTCATTGTTATGTAACATGGACAGTACTATCTCAGATGGTTGTATAGTTTAAGTTATGTAATACATCTGAAGCAAATACTGGAGCAATAGTATTGGTGGTACGGTACTTGCCTTGCACGTGGCCAACCCAAGTTCAATTCCCAGCTTTTAATATGATTTCCCAAGCACTGCCAGGAAGAATTCCTGAGTATAGAGCCAGTTTTGTGACAGGAATGTGAATGTCAATACTCCTCGTACAGTAGTACAGATCTGGGTCTGATCATCAGATTAGTCAAGAATCCTCTCTTGGGCACTTACTATATAACAAGTTGGCATATGTCTCTCAAGCCTTGCCAATTATGATCCCTGAGCACAGAGCCAGGAATAAGCTCTGAGCACCATCAGGTGTTGCCCCAAATAATAAAACAGAACAAAGTCCGTGCATAGCAGCCATATTTTTACATCTTCTCAATAGGAAATGGATAAGCAATCATAGAGGTATTGTTATTAATTTTCCCTCAATTTGTGATTTCCTTTGCCATGTTTATCAACAGTCTTACTCCGGTGGTGCCTGGGATCAAAACCAGGGCTTCAAACATGGAAGCCAAGTGCTCTCTATAAAGAGTTTGAGACGAAAAGTCTGATTTAGGAAAGTCTAGCTATTTGTGGTTTGGCCACTTTAAAGCCCTTGCTCCTACTCAACTGACATTCTAACACAGAGAAGGTTGCCAAATGTCCCCTGGAAAGAGTCTTTGGGGGCCACTCACAGGAGCATCTATTATCTTGCCATTTGTATAGAATTCTAGAGTCTTTAGTTGTAAGAGAAAGAGTGGGGCCCATTGAAGGTGAGCTACTTTGCAAATAGTCACATAAATAAGCTTAAATATAATTTGTAAATGAGACAAAAGATTTCTTCTAGAACCCCCCAGAAATGTAAAGAAGTTGTAAGAGCTGAGAAAGTCAGTAGCAACCGTCGGACAGCATCAAAGGTGTGTAACATTTGGGTCACCAAGTACTTCTCAAGATGTCAGCCAAGGTGGCAGGCACTTACACCACCTGTGAGGCGATGATGCCTCTTCCCCTTGTGAGTATCTTGAATGAGGTGAATTTCAAAGGAAAAAAACTCAAGAGGATGTCATACTTCTCATTCCGGAGAGGCCAGAACCTAGGATCTTGCCCTCAAACGCTGTTTGCAATGACACGGCTTCTGAGGGCCTTGTGCAGCAAAGTAAAAGTCCCTCATCTTTGTGGAGGTGAAGGCTAACTGCACTCAAGAGGCCACTGACAGACACAAAACAAAGCCTCTGCACAAAATTGATAGTAACAAAATATTTACCACTTGCTGATGAGATGGAGGCAGTAGCTTCAATAATATCAGCCATTGAGGCCTTAATGAGATCCACAGCATGAAGGTTGAGTAATCCACAGTGAGGTGCTGTTCATTCTTCCCACATTTAAGAACAGGCTAAATTGGGCTGCTAAATGGCAAAAACAGTGGGGATAATCACCCCTTTTTTAAATATGTGTAGTATAATGGATTTCATTCCTTAAAGACCCCGTTTTAATTTATTGGACCTTATTAACTAATGGGGGAGGAACTAGTCTGTGGGGCTCCACTTTATCAATATAATTTTTAAGTGCCAAATATTTAATGTATTACTCATTGAGTCACTGTCTAAGACCATGTGTAATATTTTAAAACAGTGGGTTCTCTGATGCTGAAGAATTTAGACAGCAGTAGTAGTTGAGTGGCTTTGGCAAGACAAGTGCATTTGTGTCTATTTCCTATCATATTCAATAAATCTATACAGGGTGTCTTGTTTAAATTTTGTGAAATCCTCACTATTTCTGAAGGCTGTGAAGGCATGGCAGTGGAACTTAGGTAGGTTGTAAGTTAAGACAGAACCATTGTTATGGAGTCACAAGAGCCAACCTGCCCTTTTTATCAAAGTTTTGTTGGTAAAGTCGTACATTTCACATTCCCATTCAAGTATTTGAATAATGTGATCTTATCAGTTTTTAATACTACTTCACATATTTTTCCATTTAAATTTTTAAGTATATCATCTTTACTTATCATTACTTTTTGGTGACTTCTCACAAAATGGGCCGAAGAGATAGTCCAGTGGGTTGGGATTTGACTTGCACATGACAGGTCTGGTCTGCCAAGCTCCACCAGGAGTGATTCCTGAGTGCAGAGCCACGAGCAACCCTAGAGCAGTCACTGGTATGGCCCCAAATCAAAACAAAATAGAAAAGAAAAATAGGTATAAAGAGCATTGGGAGATAATACAGGGCTTCATTCCCCAAGAATCTCTTGGTGTAGCCTTCACCACCCTGGCTGTTACCTGTTAGCTGAGAATTGCCAGAGCAGCTACTATCAATTCCCTGAGCACCAATTGGGTGCCCCTAACCCCCAATAAAACGGGGGGGGGGGGGGAGAGAGAGAGAGAGGGGAGAGAGAGAGAGGAGAGAGAGAGAGAGGGGAGAGAGAGAGGAGAGAGGAGAGAGAGGGGAGAGAGAGAGAGAGAGAGAGAGAGAGAGAGAGAGAGAGAGAGAGAGAGAGAGAGAGAGAGAGAGAGAGAGTAAATCAGCATAAATCTGAGAACAAAGACAATGAAAGAAACAATTCTGGCTGATGGAGAGTATTGATAAAACTTGAGAAGGTGGAGCACAGTGGTTAATCAATCAGTAACTACTTGGGTCTTGTTTCCCTCCTCTCTGGGAGGGAGGCCTTGCTATGAGATGAGGGGAATTCAAGTTATAAAAACTCACAAGCTGAAGGTGGATCTGGGACAGAAAGACTGGATAAAAGATCGTGAGAGAAGCAGTTAGTTGCCCTTGTCCAGATCTCTGTCCTAACTTGAATTTACTGCTCTAAGGAAAGAACTAATAGAGGCAAAAAGTTTTATGGAGCCAAGAAGATCCCTGATCTAAGAGCTCAGCTATGCAGACCTTCCAGTACTGGGCTCTGACTCACAAACTTCTCAAACAGGATTTGAAGTGTTTGACCCCGATGCCCTACTTTTCTCCTCCGTATCTTGAAGTAGCTTCTCTCCTGAGCTAGTTATTATGTCCTCCTTGGAAGTATTGAGCATGCAGAATTTTGTACTTACATTCGACACTAGTTGAGAAAAAAAAATTCCCAAGTAGATGTTTGGTTTTTGTTTTTAATCCAGCTTTGTTAGGAAAATTCCACAGATTAGCATCACTCAACTGTCAGGCCAGTGTGGTAAATTATTAGCCCCATAATGTAAAGGAGCACAACTTAATTGACGTGGTTTTCTGTGCGGTCCTCCTGGGCCAGCTGTGTCCCCTCCACCTGCGTTCACTCCTGCCTTGTGGGAATCTCCTCTTCCAGCTTACAGAGTTCATCAGTGACTAGCTGGCCCACCCACACCTTGGTAAATAAACTCTTCTCAGCAAACAGAATCAGCACACAAGCAGCTGAAAGAGGAGGGAAATCCCTCCAATTGTTTCATGTGTCATGCAGAGTAAAGAATGAATGAGCCCGACTTTGCAGTGACCTCTAAACCCTGATGTGATTTGACCTCCTTATCTCTCTGGCCTCATCTCCTCCCTCTGCCCTCTTTGCTTGCTCTGCTTCAGTCTTTCCCATCCTTTTGCTAGGCATCTTAGATGTGCTTTCACCTCAAGGCCTTTGCAGTTGGCCATAATTTTCCTGTGTTAATTAGCTCCTAACAGTATGCCAAAACATCTAAACCTTAATGACCTGTTTTTAAAAAATCCTTTTTGAAAGGGTGGATAAGATATTTTTGTGTGGGGTTTATTGTTTCTTCCCAAAAGAGAGAGAACAAGGAATTTGAACTAATTTTCTCAAACTACCTGTAGGTAAGAGAAGTTTCCTTCTGCTGACCAGTCTAATTCTTTTTGTTTGGTTTTCTGGTTTTTTGGTTTTTTGGGGCCACACCCGTTTGATGCTCAGGGGTTACTCCTGGCTAAGCGCTCAGAAATTACCCCTGGCTTGGGGGGAACATATGGGACGCTAGGGGATCGAACCGCAGTCCTTCCTTGGCTAGCGCTTGCGAGGCAGACACCTTACCTCTAATGCCACCTCGCCGGCCCCACCAGTCTAATTCTTTGGGTTTTTTTGTTTGTTTGTTTTTTGGGCCACACCCAGCGGTGCTCAGGGGTTACTCCTGGCTGTCTGCTCAGAAATAGCTCCTGGCAGGCACAGGGGACCACATGGGACACCGGGATTCGAACCAACCTTACGTCCTGGATCGGCTGCTTGCAAGGCAAACGCCGCTGTGCTGTCTCTCCGGGCCCACCAGTCTAATTCTTAACATCGTTACTAGAATGCAGTGGTCGCTTCCTCTGATCCTCCAGGCTAGGTGGACACTAGCTTAGTAGCTGATGTTCTGTGTAAGCATGCACTGATCCCTACTTGGTCATCATAGTGCTCTTTGATTACTGTAAATTTCAGAACAGAGCGATAGGACAGTGGTTATGGAGCTAAGGCGCTTCCTTTTTTTTCAGCCTTTTTAGCCAGAGTTGCTCAGTCATTACTCCTGGTTCTGTACTCAGGAATTACTCCTGGCAGCTCGGGGAACCACATGGGGTGCTGGAGATCAAACCCTGGTCAGCAGCGTGCAAGGCAAACTCCCTACTCGATGAACCTCAACAGGCATTCCCCTTAAACATAGCTAAATGGGTTCAACCCCAGCATCCCCCTCGGGCTCTGCCAGAAATGATTCCTGAGTGCAGAGCCAGAAGTAACACCCTGGAGCACCCCCAGGTTTAACCCCAAAACAAAGTAAGTTTTTGTGTAAGCTGTAAGTTTTATCACTTACTCTGAATTTCTGAATCTACCTTGCCGGTGGCAACCTTTTTCCTTTAATTTTTGTTTTTGTTGATTTTGAGGCCATACCTGGCAGTATTTAGGGCTTACTGCCGGCTCTATGCTCAGAGATCACTCTTAGTGAGTGTGGGGGTGCTGGGATGGAACTCAACCAGCCATATGCAAGGCAAGAGCCTTACCCACATACTATCTCTCCAACCCTAGGTGGCAAACTTTTTGAAAGATTTTGCTACCTTTAGGGCACACTTCGAACATGGTAGCCAAGCCAACGAGAAGGAAGCCTTACCAGGCACCACAGGAAGTGATGAGTGCTGCTGAAGGAGCCAACTTGGCATCTTCAGGATGGAGCCTTCTAAAAAGTTTTTGGAGCCAGAGATAGCATAGCAGAGCAGTAGGGCTTTTGCCTTGTACACAGCCAGTTCAGGACTGATGGTGGTTCAAATCCCAGCATCCCATATGGTCCCCCGAGCCTACCAGGAGTGATTTCTGAGCGCAGAGCCAGGAGTAACCCCTAAACGCCGCTGCCGCTGGGTGTGACCCCAAAACCAAAAAAAAAATAAAAAGTTTTTTTTTTTTTTGTTCTGTTTGTTTGTTTGTTCAGGGCCACACCCAGCAATGCTTAAGGGTTACTACTGGCTCTGTGCTCAGAAATTGCTCCTGGCAGGTTTGGGGGACCATATGGGATGCCAGGGATCAAATCCTGGTCTATTCTGGGTCAGCCGTGTGCAAGGAAAATGCCCTACTGCTGTGCTATTGCTCTTGCCCCAAAAATTGCTCTTGTCTTAAGAGACCTTTGAGATGCTTTAGTTGTTTTGTTTTGTTTTTTTAACATACTACTTGTCCCATATGTAGTCAAGGACACTTATCACCTCCATTTTTTTAAATTTATTTTTATTTATTTTTACTTTTTTTTGTTTGTTTTTTGGGCCACACCCGTTTGACACTCAAGGGTTACTGGCTATGCGCTCAGAAATTGCCCCTGGCTTGGGGGGACCATATGGGACTCGGGGGTGGGGGGTTGAACCTCGGTCCGTCCTACGCTAGCGCTTGCAAGGCAGACACCTTACCTCTAGCGCCACCTTCCCGGCCCCATCACCTCCATTTTTAAATTGAAAAAGAAAATTGTTCAGCAAATGCAGTCTAAAACACAAAATCAGTAGAGAATAGTTATTTGGAGACCACATCTGGGCTCATTGGGAAACCACGAGTGCAGAATCAAACCCAGGCACATGCTGTCTTTCCAGACTGTAAATGATTAGGTAAAAGTTCTGATTAAATGTTTTTAATAGATGCAGCTCAATTTATAAGTTGCAAGTTCAAAATTGCAATACCTCATTATGATTTAACCTATATAATGACCTATTAATAGGTAGTTTCACTGGAAATTTTGTTCATTTCAATTTTTATTAAATATGAACCTTTTATAATTGACGTAAGAAAATGTTGTAATTATATACCTTGTAATTAACATTTTTATTGTCTAACATTGTGAGGGGAAAAGCATTTATAGGTTACTTAAAATACCTACTATGTGTCCCCCGCCCCCTCTCTGAAGCCTGCCTTCCAAGAATATTAAGGAATTTGAGAGAAACCAAATCTTTAGACATAGCTGCTTTAGAACAGAAATCTATCCCAAAGGAACATTATTTGGGAAAACAATTTACATTTTTTTCCTATCAGCTCGTAAACTTCTGTAGATATATTTGGGGCTCGTTACATTTTAAACTATTGAATCATTTGAAATTTTTGACTTTTTATTTTGTATTCAGTATGGAGATTTATTCCCAGAGAGGGGCTTTTCTGATGCAAAATTGGAATGCTTGTGCAGTCAAACAGCTGTCCCCACACCATGTGGTAGCTTCCATTACTTTACTGGAGAGATGAATTTTTGGCCCAGTGTCTCAGTAATATTGGACACACATGGTTTTAAGTGGCAAAGCAGTATGCTGATGCATTCATTTGACTTTCACAGCTCCAGTTGGCTCCAGATTAGAACAAGGAGAATGCATTCACACCACGGCCACCCTCGCGCCTGCCTCTAGAAGCTGGATCACAGTAGGCTCTGTTACTTCTAAAGACACAACTAACTATCGCTGAGGAATTACACATTCACCAAAGTGCCTTACAGCTGTAAGAGAGAGAGTAATGAATTGCTAAAAAGGATTCCCTCAAAGATGTCAGATTAGGGTACTACTTATTATCGATCTTTTTTTTAAAAAAAATTAATAAAAAGAACGATGTCCGTGAAACAGCTATGAAACTGAAAGGAAAGATGGTCTTAGGGGTAAAATGATTTAATGCACTCTCAGTATCAAGAATTTTAAATTTGTTTTACTCTAGAAAACAAAAAATAAAAAAGCAGGCTGTTTTTAGTCTCATTAACAAGCAATTAAAATCAAATTAATTTGTAATATACATTTTCAACAGGCAGCATATTTGGAAAGCCAGTCTATGAAAAATAGAAACGATTTCAAAGAATTAGCTTGTTATATGAAACAATGGCTTATATTTTACTGACATATTAGCCAATTTTGCCCTCTCCAAAATTTTGCGTTTTGTTTTAATGCAAAAATAAGATGACTTTACACAGCACTAAATCATGTTGATATACTCTGTGGCTTGAGTGCTTTGTGTTAATTTGGTGCTTTCATTGTATGCCCTTGCTATAAGTTTACGTGCCCCTAAATGATATCTGAATAATAGTTTTTCTCCCAGATAAATTAAAACAAATAAGCTTCTTACAAAAATACATTTCTCACTGATCTGACCTGGAGAATTTCTGATAATTCATTAAGTATCAGAGAAATTCCAGGCATACTCAATGTGGGCCACCTTTTTATCTAAGTGAATTTGTGCATGCATGGTAAGGGTTGTACTGATGAATATGTTTAAGGCTTTCAGCTTTTAGTGGATACAATATAGAATGATTGATAAAATCCTCCCTACTATTGGCTATTATTTACTGACTCTTAAGTGGCAGGTTGTATTTATGCCAATTTATCTGCTTCAAGGAACATTCTTGATAGCAGAACAAAGTGAATAAAAGTAGTTTGCTTTGCAAATGAATGCAAATGGGAGAGCCTTTCGGAAAGCCCTTTAACGGGGGCAGTGCACTTTGATTAGGAGTGAAGCTGCCATTTGGACATGGTGAAAAGAGCACGCTTGAACCATTGATTGGGGGAGACAGTAAAAAGTCAGGAAAGGCCCCGTTAAGCTTGCAGTGAGGCAGGCGGATGTCAGTGTGGTTAGAACACAGTGGGAGAATGACAGGGAGGATTAGTGTCAGGGAGAAGCTTTGCTGTAGCTGTGGAGATAGTCCCTGGGGTCACTCACCTCTGACTGTTGTTCTGTACTGATGGTTCTGTAATGCAAACGGCCTGATGTATGCCTGTTCATTATCGGAAATGGTGATTAGAAAAGGTTTCCTCAACGCTTTTCTTCCCTTTTTTGCTTTCTTTTTAATTAAAGGAAAAATAAGGTGGGCTTCCTCCACCTCTCTGCTTGCTCTAAGACGGTTGTTTAATATCTGAGTGGTTACTGCCTCTAGTCAGAAATAGTACTAAATTGGAAGGTAAAATAATTTTAACTTGGTAATTGATAGTTGATAGTTTTTTTTATTTATGCAACTGTTAGTTTAACCACCTAACACTGATCAAACATAGAGACAGTTTGCTTAGAACTTTTGCTGTTGCAAGAGAATGTTTTTGTAACATTTAAGGGATTTTATATACAACTTAAAATTTTGTTCAGCTCTTCAATGCTCAAAAAGAAATGTTAGAGCAAGATTTATAATATAGAGGGGAGAGCACTTACCTTGCACGCAGCTGACCTAGGTTCAATTTCTTACATCCCATATGGTTCCCTAAGCAATGCTGGGTATGTCCCAAAACCAAAAAAATATAAAATGTTTCTTTGTGTGACATACATGATGGTTTGAGTTCTAGTCATAAAAGGGTTTTTAATTGAAACATAAAATGCTAGCATTTGGACAAACTCCTTGAAATGATTACTTTTATAATTACTTTTCTGTAGAACAGATAAAATAAGTATGTCCTGATTTTAACTAGCACATTTATTTATTTAGGTTTTCATTTGTTTACAACAGTGACCAGATGCATTTCAGAGGCAGAAAACAGGTCTTCACTTTAACGCAAAACTGAGTCATCCCTCACCCTAATGTCTTCAAAAGCCCAGCATCACAATATTTTTGCTTTCTTATTTGGCATACATGGAAAAATGTAAAAGCTTGCTATAGCTTTGCATTTTGTTAAAGATGCAACTCAAACATTTGCCTACAGAAAAGCATTTTAATGGTTCTCTTAAAGCATATTGGCAATAATTTGTTTCAAACTTATGAAATGTTTCACCAAACATTATCCTGATAACTTTTTTTTTTTGACTGTTGTGCAGGCACCTGAATGGACAGAAGAGGACCTCAGCCAGCTGACTAGAAGTATGGTTAAGTTCCCAGGAGGGACTCCAGGTCGATGGGAAAAGATTGCCCATGAATTGGGTCGATCGGTGACAGATGTGAGTTTACTCAGATTTGCATTGTATGGAGAGTGACAAACCAGAACAAGTCACCACTGTAACAGGCAGGCATAGATAGGTCCAACATTATCTTTGGAGAAAGGCTACAATTCTTTTAGGACCTGGAAGTGAACCATTAATGAAATAAGCTAGAAGCAGATGTCAGCCAGTCCCCTGATCACAATTAGCAGCTGTGTGAGGAATTCCAGTGTTTGGAGACTTAAGCTACTGTAACCTAATCACAGAAACACAATGCTAGTTATTGTGTTTATAGTGACCCTGACTCTGTGGAAAAAACAGTTCTCAGACTGATTCGACTTGGAGAAGTTGTATTTCAGCTGGATCTTTTTAACGCTGAAGTAGAGATTGCTGTAGATATTTAGACAGGTGGTTTGCATTATTTAAATGAGTGATATTTCTATGTTTGTTTTTATTTCAAGGATTGTATCTACCATCCACTCTGACAAGTTTTTTAACAAAAATAGGATAGATAGACATTATATAGCTATTGTTAGTTATATATAATTCAATATTGTGTATATATAAGCTATGTATAGTTATATAAAAACTTGTATCTGTATATTATATAGAAGAGATATATAATTCAAACATAGAGACTACCATTATTAATTAGCATTGTCATCTGTGATTAGGTTATTGTAACTTACTGAAACTGAATGTTATATTCAATAGGCAAAATTTTTATCTGGAAAAGTTTCTTTTTTATTATTATTATTTTTTTTAAAGTTTCTACTTAACATTTTGTGTTACGAGGTCGCAAGATAGCATGGAAGTAAGGTGTTTGCCTTGCAGTGCAGAAGAATGGTGGTTCGAATCCCGGCATCCCATATGGTCCCCGAGCCTGCCAGGAGCAATTTCTGAGTGTATAGCCAGGAGTAACCCCTGAGCGCTGCCGGGTGTGACTCAAAAACCCAAACAAACAAAAAAACATTTTGTGTTCAGTTTTTGTGTTAAGTTCCAAGTCAAGGAACTGTAGAGCAGAGAATTTTACAAAAACCACCTACCATAGTGCCTGGTGCATGACATATGTATATTCAGTAAATGTTTGTAAAATGGAGAATTTTTATTTTTGTAGATGATACTAAGTATTCTTGACTACTTTTCCAAAAATACTAAAAAAATGTTACAAATGCCTTTTCTTAATTTTTTTCACACAATTGGGGTATATTTTAATAATACACACTTAAAATCCTGCATAATGATTGCTAAAAGTTTTTTCTTTTATGAAAAGGAACTACTTTTCTGAATAGGAACTACTTTTGAAAATTTTAATTTATATAACTATTTTTTATTACGAGATTCTTCTTTCTTTTTTTTTTTTTTTTTTTTTTTGGTTTTTGGGCCACACCCGGTAACGCTCAGGGGTTACTCCTGGCTATGCGCTCAGAAGTCGCTCCTGGCTTGGGGGACCATATGGGACGCCGGGGGATCGAACCGCGGTCCGTCTCCTAGGCTAGCGCAGGTAAGGCAGGCACCTTACCTCCAGCGCCACCGCCCGGCCCCGAGATTCTTCTTTCTTAAATTACATTTCTGGGACCAGAGCAATATTTAGCAGGTAGGTTGTTTACCTTGCATGTGACAAACCCAGGCTCAGTCCTGAACATCCCATGTGGTCACCAAAAAATCACTAGGAACAATTTTTTTTGGGGGGGAGGGATCATACCCAGCAATGCTCAGGGGTTACTCCTGGCTCTATGCTCAGAAATCGCTCCTGGAGGCTCGGGGGACCATATGGGATGCCAGGATTTGAACCACAGTCCTTCTGCATGCGAGGCAAATGCCTTATGTCCATGCTATCTCTTCGGCCCCACTAGGAACAATTTTAAAGCCAAGACTAAATAAACCCTAAGCCCCGGTGAGTGTGGTCCCAAAACAAAAGGACTGTTTTCTGTTTTTCTAAATATTTGTTGCATTATTCTGACTTCAGAAGTAAAGTCTGATCAAATGGAAAAATAGTTCTTGGACCATAGATTTTTTATTTTGACCGGGGGAAGGGAGCTATTTTTTGTGAAGAGACTAGACATCTTTAATGATTATAGAATAATTATAAAAACACATTTTCAGAGCCAGAGGAAAAGCACAGTAGCTAAGAATTTGCCTTGAATGCGGATGACCTAGGTTTGATCCTCAGCATCCCATATGGTCCCCTGAGCCTGCCACTCAGGAGCAATTTTTGATCACTGAACCTAGAACAATCTAAACCCCGGTGCTGGGTGGGCTCCCACCACCAAAAAAATAAAAGAATATATTTTCTTCAGCTAGAATGCTACTGTAATGTTTGCACTTTGGGGTTTTTGTTTTGTTTTGGTTTTTGTTTGGGTTTTATTTTGGTTTTTGGGCCACACCCAGTGACGCTCAAGGGTCACTCCTGGCTATGTGCTCAGAAATTGCCCCTGGCTTGGGAGACCATATGGGATGCTGGGGGATCGAACCATGGTCTGTCCTAGGTTAGCTTGTGCAAGGCAGACACCCTACCACTTGCGCCACTGCTCTGGCCCCTGTAATGTATTTTTAATCATATTTTACAAATAGCCTTAAGATAAATAAACTAATGATTTCATCAATAAATGTCTGCCCAAATTCAAGACATCCCACAAATCACTGATATTATAAATTATTTATGTAAAAGGGCCCCTAAATCACTTAATGAAAAATGGCTTACCATCTTCCTTGAAAATATTTTTTAATATTTATTAAATTATTTTTTAATATTTCCAGGATACCCTGTAGTTAATACCAAAAACGTTGGAAACTAGGTAGAGTGATATTTTCAATTAGCTTTTATCATTACTTTTTTGTTTGGTTTTGGTTTGGCGGTCACACCCAGAAGTGTTCAGTTTTACTCCTGGCTCTGTTCTCAGGAGTTATTCCTGGCAGCCTTGGGGACTATGTGGGATTCTGGGAATGGAAACTGGGTTGGCCTTGTGCAAGGCAAATGCCCTACCCTCTGTACTATCATTTCAGCCCGTGTTACATTTTAAGAGGTGAAAATTTGAATGCAAAGGATATATAATAATAAAACCAACAGAAGCTTGAGAAGGCTAGTTACTATCATAGACCTGGAAAAAAATCTATTGATATAAAACAGCTTGATAAGAAAATAAAAACATCTTATAAAACTTTTGCAAATATGGGACTAGAGCGATAGCACAGTGGTAAGGCATTTACATGGCCAACACAGGACTGACCTCAGTTCGAATCCCAGCATTGGTTCCCCAAGCCTGCTAGGAGCAACTTCTGAGCGCAAAGCCAGGAGTGACCCCTGAGTGCTGCCGATGGGTGTGACCCAAAAAAACAAAAAGCAAAAAATAAATAAATAAGTAAATAAATAAATAAATAAATAAATAAATAAAACTTTTGCAAATTTATCTCATATTTTTGGGGGGTTTTGTTGTTGTTGTTGTTGTTGTTGTTTGATTTTTGGGCCACACCCAGCGGCGCTCAGGGGTTACTCCTGGCTGTCTGCTCAGAAATAGCTCCTGGTAGGCATGGGGGACCATATGGGACACCGGGATTCGAACCAATCACCTTTGGTCCTGGATCGGCTGCTTGCAAGGCAAATGCCTCTGTGCTATCTCTCCAGGCCCATATCCCATATGTTTTAATTGTGTTTTTTTTTTTTTTTTAAGATTTACCCAAGGGAAACTGATTCTATATCTGTGATATTCATTTTCAAGTAGAGTTTTTATTTTCAGAGTACCAGAAATACCTGGAAAATAAGCTTTTTGTAGATTTAAACTTGAAGCTCAACACTACATGCCTTTGCAACTTTTCTTCCGTGGCACTGTATATGTATTCGCTAGATTGACAGTTTTCATTCTGTGTGTGTAGTCCACACTACTGGACATTTTGGTAACTGTGCAGACACAAGATGCAGCAAGGCCAGGCCCGGAGAGATAGCACAGTGGCGTTTGCCTTGCAAGCAGCCGATCCAGGACCAAAGGTGGTTGGATCGAATCCCGGTGTCCCATATGGTCCCCCGTGCCTGCCAGGAGCTATTTCTGAGCAGACAGCCAGGAGTAACCCCTGAGCACCGCCAGGTGTGACCCAAAAAAAAAAAAAAAAAAAAAGATGCAGCAAGGCCATAAATCAGCCTACAAGAGAACAGGTGAGTGAAGAACCAGCTTATTTGTTTTAGAACAGTCCCAGGGAAGCCACTGGAATGGGTTCCGGCTAAGACAGTTCCTTGAGTAGAAGGTTAAGTGGAAGAAAGCTAGCCACACTTCAGAAGTGCACTTAACTCTCTCACTGGTGGTGTTAATTAGATTTGTTTACTTTACGTATTTGATTGTGAAAAAGGAACCAAGTTCAGTTTGTTGTCATCTGCTCTCTGTGTATTAGCCTCATCACCTGGACCAATTCTCCACATCTGTTCTCTGACCCATTTTCCTAGCGAAACGTGTAGCCTCCGGCTTCATTCTCTTTCCTTCGAGAAAGAATTGACCTTTTGGGAGGTGGGGTGAGATTACCCTGGTCAAATCTTTGTGTTTCTGTTTCTGTTAACAGATGACACTGAAAAGCCCCTTATATTTCTCAGTTAAGAAGGGAGTTTCTTGTAGTAATTTTGCATTTAATTATATTGCTGAATTCCATTTTGGGCAAGTGCTAGTAATGTTATCTAGGTCTGGAAAGAGTTAATGCAAAGGATATTTTAATTTAGATATGCCTACAATATAAGACATACTTGATTATAGATTTTAAAACCTTCAATGTTAATATAGTCTTTCAGCAAATAATTTGGGTAAGCACAAAGGACACTCGAATTAGAAAAACAGAGGAAACAAAAACTGTCTGGCATGTAAAATCAACTTTAATGTGATTATTAACTGCAGATTTTCTAAATTAAGGTCAGGGAGCCTCAGATTTCTCGCTTGTGAAGTAATATCATTCTCTTGACTGAAAGGATGTAAACTGATTCTGCTTCTCTCAGTTGTCACTAATCTCTTGCATTCTGTTTGTGATAACAGACTGGTGGAGATTTTCTCTTGGCTTGGGAAAGATCCAGGTAGGCAGCCAAACAAAGAACAGGGAGTGAATTTAAACAGACGTTTATAATTAGCTTAGTGCCACAGTGAGAAGTAAGAAGGTGTGGTGAGATGGGTTTCCCCCTCGTGTGTCTGAAAAGTAAAACTGGGGCTCTAACATTATCAATGTTAATGTGGCTCGACTGAGAGAGGAGATGCCTGTTGGGAGAACTTGTTTAAATAGATGAGCAGAAAAATATCAGTCTACTGTGTATATCTTTAATGCTGTATATCTTTAATGAACTAACATTATAAGAGATCATTCTGAGGGCTGGAGCTAGAGCACAAGCAGTAAGGCGTGTCTGCCTTGCTTGCACTAGCCTAGGACAGACCACGGTTTGATCCCCTGGCATCCCTATATGGTCCCACAAGCCAGGAGCGATTTCTGAGCGCATAGCCAGGAGTAACCCCTGAGCATCATCGGGTGTAGCGTTTCCCCCCCCCCCCCCGCCCCAATAAAAAAGATCATTCTGTATCTGTCCCTTTCCTCCTGACTCAGTATGATCGTCTCTAGTTCTATTCACATTGTTGTAAATCACATAACTTTGTTCTCTCTTAGAGCTGCATGGTATTCTTTTCCATTGCATATATATGCCACAACTGCTTGATCCATTCATTCATAGTTGGGCATTTGGATTTTTTCCATATCTTGGGCCATGTTTGTTGATGCACAAGGGTTACTCCTGGCTTTGCGCTCAGGAATCATTCCTGGTGGTGCTCTGGGGAGCATATGGGATGCTGGGGTTCAAGCCCAGTTTGGCAACATGCAAAGCAAATTTCCTACCCACTGTACCATCATCTTGATTATCGTACTAAGTGCTGCAGTGAACCTTTACATATATCCTTATATGTTTTGTGTGTTGGGAGTAGATGCCAAGAAGTGGTTGTGTGATAGATTTCCTGTTTTGTGAATGATTCCCATGTTGCTTTCCATAGAGGCTGAACTATATGATATTCCCAACAGTTGATGAGGGTAGGCCAGAGCAATAGCACAGTGATAGGGTGTTTGCCTTGCACACGGCCGACCCCGGACAGACCTGGGTTCGATCCCCAGCATCTCATATGGTCCCCGGTTCAAGCTTGCCAGGAGCAATTTCTGAGCACAGAACCCCCTGAGTACCACTGGGTCTGGCCCAAAAACAACAAAGAAAAAGTGGATGGGGGAAAAAAGTAGATGAGGCTTCTTCTCACAGCAATCACCCAAATATTGGCTGTCTACACTTAGATATGGACCATTTTCACTGGCGTGAAATAATATCTGTGTTGTTTCCATTTGCAGTTCCCTAACCATACGTTACACTCATTTATTTATTTATTTATTTATTTATTTATTTATTTATTTTTGGTTTTTGGGTCACACCTGGCAGCGCTAAGGGGCTACTCCTGGCTCTACGCTCAGGAATCGCCCCCAGCAAGGTTGGGGAACCATATGGGATGCAGGGATTTCAACCACCATCCTTCTGCATTCTCCAGCCCCAGTTACACTCATTTTTATAATTTGTCTCCTAATTTACACAAAAATACAGTTATGTTAGCTCATTAATACATCAAGTGTTCAGCATATTGACCATATCTTCTATAAAATCTTGATTTGTTTGTTTGGGATCTATGCCTGGCAGAACTAGAGACTTACTCCTGGCTCTATACTTTTTTTTTTTTTTTTTGGTTTTTGGTTTTTGGTTTTTGGGTCACACCTCGCAGTGCTCAGGGATTACTCCTGGCTCCACGCTCAGAAATTCCTCCTGGCAGGCTCTGGGGACCATATGGGACACCGGGATTCAAACCTATGACCTTCTGCATGAAAGGCAAATGCCTTACCTCCATGCTATCTCTCCGGCCCCTGCTATACTTAAGAATCTCTCCTGATGATGCTCAGGAGACCATATGGAATGCTGGGGATTGAACCTGGTCAACAACATGCAAGGAAAGCATCTTATACACTTAATTTCTCTAGCTCTTTTCTCTGATATTTTGTATCTTAGGTTGCTACCTTCTTAGTATTGATTAGTATTTCAGAGAAAAAAATGTTGAACTTCTTGAACAAAGGAAAAGGGGAATAAATAGTTTGATAGTTGAAAGTGTTGTATATCTAAAAAATCTCCTAAAGAATAGATCATTTACAGGCTGGAGCAATAGCACAGTAGTAGGGTGTTTTCCGTACACATGGCCGACCCGGGGCAGGCCTGGGTTGAACCCGGGTTCGATCCCCAGCATCCCATATGGTCCCCTGAGCATGCCAGGAGCGATTTCTGAGAGCAGAGCTAGCAGTAACCCCTGAGTGCACTCCCAAAACAAAAAAAAAGAAAAAGAATAGATCATTTAAAAAATGAATTAGAATTAGAAGAACTTATAATGAAAATATTTTCCAGGTTTTAGGAACACCTGAGACCAATTGGTAAGAGGCTTTCTGAGTCAAATAATGTCTATTTAAAAGGTCCTGGGAAAATGCATGTTCATAGAGATGACAGAAGAGCTTTCAGGCTTCAAGGGTAGAAAGACACTACAGAAACTCAGAATGGCTTCAAGGTGTTTAGCAACACTGGACCCTGGTGAGCAAGGTCTTTGACCTTTGCTCTTCTGATAGCAGAGTGTGGTACTAAATACATGAGGATGCATGTTCTTTCCTAGGAAGTTACTAAATGATATTCCAGAAAAAGAAGAGTTAGGTTGACATGGAAACCAATAGTGTGGATCTAGCCCTGTGTTTTTCTAAAGTGGGCAATGCCCCTGGAATGATCCAGGGATGGTAACCATGGGTGCAATTGATGGGTGCTTTGTTCCCTCAAGAAGGTAGGTTTCTGGGGGACTCTGAAGAATATATTTCCCCCAGAAATGGAGCAAGTAGACTAAGTAAGTTTGCGATCCTCTGATCTAGCCCAGTGAATGGCAGTCCCAAGAATCCACAAGAAAGGAGAAGCTGTAAGTCTATACTGGGAAAAAGAGGAGGATTAGATAGAAGATGGTCTGTCTAAGAACCTGAACATTTTTATATTTATGAATTTAAAAAGGGGGTGCCAGAGAGATAGCACAGTAGCGTTTGCCTTGCAAGCAGCCGACCCAGAACCTAAGGTGGTTGGTTCGAATCCCAGCATCCCATATGGTCCTCCATGCCTGCCAGGAGCTATTTCTGAGCAGATAGGCAGGAGTAACCTCTGAGCACCGCCGGGTGTGGCCCAAAAACGAAAAAAAAAAGAGTATATTTGCTTTGCAATCAGCCAACCAAGTTCAATCCTGATGGTCTCCTGAGCACTGTCAGGAGTGATTCCTGATTGCAGAGCCAGGAGTAACCCCTGAGCACCACTCAAAGCAAGCAGTAACGGGCCAGAGCGAAAGCACAGTAGTAGGGAGTTTGCCTTGCACGCAGCCAACTCAAGACAGACTCCAGTTTGATCCCCACATCTCACATGGTCCCCTGAACCTGTCAGGAGCAATTTCTAAGCACAGAGCCAGGAGTAACCCCTGAGCATCACTGAATGTGACCAAAAACCAAAAAATAAAATAATAAAACAATAACAAAAGGACAGTCTAAATTTGAGTTAGCTAAAGATGTAGTGATCAAGCCAAAGAATTTGCTTGTGTGGCACAAAAAAAAAATGCAATCACAGGATTGTATTAGTCTCTCTATTGAGCATTGTTTACCAGGTCATAATTATATGTTGTTACCCTAATGGATTTTTTGTATTTTATATAGTTTCATATAGGGCAGTACTCTTCTGGGACCACGAGTTCTATCCACACACTGGCTTAAGCGTGGGCTTGTGCTCCCATCTGGATCAGTCTTTTAGTATATAGTTGTGGAAGCCAGTGGCAGATTGTTCCCCAAAACACGTTTCCCTTCCTCTAGCACAGTTGTCCACTCAGATGCACAAGGTTACTAATTTCTCCTCAGGAGTATAATTGAAGGAATATGTGCTCACTGGCACTCCTACTCAGATCTCCCTCCCACACAGTTAGAATCACCAATTTTACTGCAGCTAAGCTTCAACCATGCAGACATCTAAATTGCCCTAATAGACCGTGCCAAGAACCTGCCTGCATGGAAGGAAAGAGAAATCCAAACCGTCAGTGAGTGGTCAGAGACGAAAGAGTTGACATCCAGAGTTCTGAGGCGGATCTGAGAGATCAGATTTGAGCAGGATGTGGAGCAGGCTTGTCTGAGAAAAATATTCCAGGGAGAAGAGATAGACCAATGCTTATCAAGACTTTTGAGGCAAAAGTGCACACACCTGTTGAGAGGTGCAGGGGGGCTGCAGAAGGTGAAGCCAGGAGTATAGAGGAAGCCCAGCCACCTTTGCCAAGAATCCAAGCACTTGTCCTGGCCTGTGCTTCCCTGGGTCAGCTGTGTGCAAGGTAAACACCTTACCACTGTGCTACTGCTCCAGCCCCATCTTCATTTTCAAAGCAAATTTTGGATGTTGGAGAGCTGGTCCAAGGGTTTAGGCACTTGCCTTGCATGCAGCAAGTGTACAACCAGGAGTACCTGAGAATGCTGGGTGTGACCCAAAATCAAAACCCAAAAACTAAAATATTTAAAATAAAATTTGTTTAATTTAAACATGTTACCTTTAATATCGTTCCCTATCACTGTGTGTACGTGTGTATATTTGGCCTTGGGGATGTAATACGTTTGGTGTTATGGAATAGTGGAGCCACTCACAGCTGCACTCAGGAACCTGGGATCATGGAGCTGAGGTGTGGAGCCAAGGATCGAACCTGGATCAAAGCCGCCTGCAAAGCAAGCTCCTTTCCTATTTACTACCTTTTTGACCCCCTAAATTTGTACATTTTACAAACTTTAATTTCCAGAAAAAAAAATTTTTTTTTTTTTTGGGTCACACCCAGCTTTGCTCAGGGGTTACTCTTGGCTCTACACTCAGAAATCGCTCCTGGCAGGCTCAGGGGACCATATGGGATGCCGGGATTTGAACCACCAACCTTTTGCATGAAAGGCAAACGCTTTACCTCCATGCTATCTCTCTGGTCCTCCAGAAATAGTTTTAAACCCTTATTTTTGTTGGTAAGAGAAGAAAAAGCAACTTACAAAACAAAGACAAAAATCAAAACAGTGTGATATGGGTGTGAAGACAAATAGACCAGCAAGCCAGAATTGAGAACCCAGAAGTAAAGCCAGGCCTACATTAAATCAAGATGTGGCCTTTAGGGCCCGGAGAGATAGCACAGCAGCATTTGCCTTGCATGCAGCCAATCCAGGACCTAAGGTGGTTGGTTCGAATCCCGGTGTCCCATATGGTCCCCTGTGCCTGCCAGGAGCTGTTTCTGAGCAGACAGCCAGGAGTAACCCTGAGCATCGCCAGGTGTGGCCCAAAAACCAAAAAAAAAAAGAAAAAAAATATGTGGCTTTTGACAACTGGAAGAAATTTCACTGATGCCACATCCAGTGAGTGACAGAATATTTGAATTAAAAAGAAATGAAATGTATGAAGAACAGAATTGAAAAGAAACTAATTTTAAATCCACCTATTTGTGAGCTGTATGACACTGAGGCTCCCAGACTCAACTGAACTTAAGATTCTTTATCTGTATTTTTGTTAGATACTTGATTTTGGTTTTTTGTTTATTTGTGTATCTGTGTGTGTTGTGTTTAAGTGTGGAGAAATTCGCAGTGCTTACTCCTGACTCTGCATCTGTATTTTTGTTTTGTTACTGGGTTTTTTTGGTTTTTTGTTTTTTTTTTTGGAAGGAGTGAGGACCCAGACGTGCTCAGGACTTACTCCTGACTGCATTTACAAATCACTTCTAGCAGACTTGGGGGACCATAGGAAGCCAGGGATCAAACCCAGGGCTACTGCATGACAGCAAGCACCTTAAGGCTTCCCTGCCAACAGGGTGTGACACTGCACACTTTCTCTGTGTTCAGAACCTGGTCACCTCAACACAGGGTCAGCTCTTAATGGCACGAGAGGATAAAGTTTTTTACAAAATGATTTTGAACACAGGATAGAGAGATCCAGATGGATCATTCTGACTTATTCATAGCAAAGATAACCATAGTAGGACAACAGACTAAAAAGGAATTATCTATCCAGCACCTCCCCCCCTCCAGTTTCTTTATCTGTAAAATGCAATTCCAAAAGGAAGCTGAGAGAAATAGCATTATGAAAATTATTTAATAGTCACTATCACTTTTACTGCATGTATGAGTTCTAGAAAGTGATGGAAGTTTGTAAAAAGCTAGTTAAATGCAATCTAGGAGGAGGACATAGATTTTCTGATTCTTCTTTAAATACATTGCACTTGTGGTTTAAAATATATACCTAAAACTTGATTTAAAACACAAAAGACTGTGCTGATCTTTATCTTACCTAGATAATATCTTCAGGGTGAAATGTTCTGGATTTTGAAGTACTGAGTTAAAATGGGATAAGTTTGAGCACAAAGTATTTAAGCGTTCAGTGATGGTTTTGTAATCTTTTGTAAGAAGTCTGATTTTGTAATCTTTCTCAGGAATCTTCTCTCACCAGAGGGTAGATCTGTGTTTCAAACTGGATCTAATTTATTCCTTATTATCTCATGCACTTTGAATGGTATAGATGATTTTATTCATGAGGGAATTGATTTTCCAGTATAATCTATGATCTGGTATTAGCACCATACTTTATAGTAGAGATTTATTTTTGCCCTGAATTATTCATTTAACTCCTCATGTTAGAATCTAGAGATACAGCCACTCAATAGACTATTGGCCCTTGAGGAGATATTGAAAAGTATTAATGCAATTTTAAAATGTGTTCTTGGGCTAAAAATTCAAATGATTCATTTTAAAAAGAGGAAGATGGGTGGATCTGTGGCACTTGCTTCAGCTTCTTGCTGATGAACTAACACTAACTGAAAGCCACACTATTGTCTGTGGCAGAAGGACTTTGTCTAGGGAAAGGTCATCTCTATTATTTACAGGCAACCAGGAAGTTAATGGAAGGTCCCCTTTCATTATTGAAGTGGAAGCCTCATGCTCCAATCCCAGGGCATTGGAAAAATACGAGTCTGGAAGCAAAGTCTGATGCAGGAAATAATCCACACAGAGTTAAGGTGATAAAACAAGTTTAGGAACTTCTATACACAAGCCTTCCATGCCTAAGAAGCAGATAGCTCAGCGGTGGAAAACCAAAACTGCAAATGTTTTTTTCCCTAAGACCTGGGATCTTTGTTAAGAAACACAAGACTACACCCTGATCCAAAGAATGCCTTCATCCAAAGGTACTTCATACCAATGAGTAATAAGCATATCCTACATAGGATGGGAACCGGTTAACCCAACATCTCCCCTTTTGACTTTGCAGAAAATAAAGAAATATGAGGTAAAACAAAGTAATTTGCACACCAAGGTCCTAAGAAAAGGTGGCTGCCTCTATCTAAAAGATAAAAGGAGGAGGCCGGAGTGGTGGTACAAGGCATCTGTCTTGCCAGCGCTAGCCATGAGCAGACTGCGGTTCGATCCCTCAGCGTCCCATATGGTCCCCATCCAGGAGTGATTTCTGAGCGCATAGCCAGGAGTAACCCCTGAGCATCCCCAGGTGTGGCCCAAAAACCAAAAAAAAGTTAAAAGGGGCAGCATTATTTTGCATAGGTGCAGCAAAAGTTGGAAAAATAGAAAAAAATAACTTTTGGCCTAAAAACAGTGTCCCTATCCATGAAACATCCTGTTATAAGACCAACTATAGGTTCCAGGCATACTAATTTTTCTAACCCCAAAGTCTTTATGGTCCCAGGAAAGGTTCTCTTCAATCACGGTTGTCCCCATAAGGTGTCAGTAATTAGAGATCTTAGTGCTAGCACATATCGTATGTCGAAGTCAGGATGTTTTAAGGCGTCTCCTGGTTTCATCACCAGGAGATGATGAGGTGGTGAGACAGAGAAATTTGCGTTCAAAGCAAGACATTGCTGTTTTTACATCATATTCAGGGTAGTGTATGATCCCACTGTGGGGCAAGTTGGTGCCCAGGCAGTTCCAGGGCCTGTCCTGGAACAGGACAGATAGCAGGTCGATTATTGGTGTATGTACAGAAACTTGTGCTGGATCCATAGATGGGACCCAGGGTGCAGGGGTGATCAGCCAATGTCTAAGCGACTAAAGCCTAAGTCAAGTCACTATGGCAAATGTTCAGGTGGAAGGATCCCCTGTAAAAGAAATTTTGGAGTTCCCATTCCTAATGGATAATAACTCCTCTTTGTTTCTAAAATCCTCTGATTTTAATGCTCCCAGGCAAGAAGAACGGAGTCAAAGGATACTGTTGGAGCCTAAGGGGAATATGATAGCACAAAACTCTGATACTATCTATGCTATATACTATGAATTCCTACTAGCAAATCTAAAGAGAAGAGGGGAAGCTATATCTACATAATGATAATATAAAGAATTATACCTATTGAGGAAACACAATTAAGAAACATACAAAGGAAGTATACATATCCCCTAAGACTTTAAATATCTGAGAGAGGATAAATTCCAGATTACTTCAGCCAGCAACGTGGTCTTATGGAATTCGAAAAAACAGCTCACAGGAGTCATGGATCAGGAAATGTCTTAGTTTCTAGGGCCTCTCAATAGCTGAAACCAGTTGCAGGCAACAGTGTGTAGTAAAAGAAAGTGAGGAAAAGGGTGACTGTTGCGAACACATCAGTAGTAGCAGTGGTGGCAT